>NC_092002.1:6984874-7044356 GCF_044704955.1 Pristiophorus japonicus
GGCCCCCTCGAGCCTGCTCCGCCATTCAATAAGATCGCGGCTGATCTGATCCTGGACTCAGCTCCACTTCCCCGCCCGCTCCCCATAACCCTTCACCCCCTTATCGCTCAAAAATCTGTCTATCGGCACCTTAAATATATTCAATGACCCAGCCCCCGCAGCTCTCTGGGGCAGAGAATTCTCCAGATTTATGACCCTCAGGAGAAGAAATTCCTCCTCATCGGCGTTCAAAATGGGTGGCCCCTTATGCTTAAACTATGTCCCCTAGTTCTAGATTGGCGACGAGGATGGGATAGCCACTCTTGCACCCCACATGATGCAATCATTTATCCAGTGATAATTCATTCTCACGTCGGCCAATGGGCTTTTGCCGACACAAATAAACACGGCGAGAAAGTCCGTAGGCTTACCTTGTGACCTCAGATCTCCAGTTTCTCTCAGGTTCGTCTGCGACCCTCAACAAAAGAAGAGACACCGGAAATTAGTAACCATGGCAACGGGGAGTGGGGGGTGGGGGGCGGGGACAGGAAGTACAGCACGCAACCATCGAGGCACGGGCGGCAAGCCACTGGAGTGGTCAAGCCTTACGCTCAGTGCCGCCCCTCAACGAGATGGAGCGGGGCGATATTGCCACAAGTTCCCAGGAACATTTAGGCAAAGGCCTTACATAGGCCCGAAACAGGCCCCCATCAGCCTGACACCTCCGTGCCGGGGTTTATGCTCCACACCAGCCTCCTCCCACCGCCCCCCTCTTCATCTCGCCCCCACCCACTTCCCCTTCTATTCCTTTCTCCCTCAGGTGTTTGTCCAGCTTCCCCTCAAATGCATCCATGCCTTAACCACGCCCTGTGGTAGCGAGCTCCACATTCCAACCAAGGCTGGGACGTTAAACCGAGGCTCCGTCTGCTCTCTCAGGTGGAGGCAAAGGATCCCGCGGCACTATTTCGAAGGAGAGCAGGGGAGTTAGCCCCGGTGTCCCGGCCAATATTTATCCCTTAACCAACAGATTATCTGTTCTTTATCTCATTGCTGTCTGTGGGAGCTTGCTGTGCGCAAATTGGCTGCCGCCGTGACTACACTCCAAAAGTACTTCATTGGCTGTAAAGTGCTTTGGAATGTCCTGAGGTTGTGAAAGGCGCTACAGAATTCTCCTTCAGCAGCCCCCACCCCCACTCCCCCGAGATCTCTGCGCTTCTCTAATTCTGCCCTCTTGACCATCCCTGATTATAATCACTCCACCATCGGTGGCCGTGCCTTCTGTTGCCTGGGCCCCAAGCTCTGGGACTCCCTCCCTCAACCTCTCCACCTCTTGTTCCTGCTTCAAGATGCTCCTTAAAACCGACCTCTTTGACCGAGCTTTTGGTCACCTGTCCTGATTTCTCCTCATGTGGCTCGGTGTCAATTATTTTGTCTCATAATAAGAGTGTGAGTGTGAGTGTGTGTCGGTGAGTGTGAGTGTGTGTCGGTGAGTGTGAGTGTGTGTCGGTGAGTGTGAGTGTGAGTCGGTGAGTGCGAGTGTGTGTCGGTGAGTGCGTCGGTGAGTGCGAGTGTGTGTCGGTGAGTGCGTCGGTGAGTGTGTGTGTATGGTGTGTGCGTCGGTGAGTGCGTCGGTGAGTGTGTGCGTCGGTGAGTGCGACGGTGAGTGTGTGTGTACGGTGTGTGTGTACGGTGTGTGTGTACGGTGTGTGTGTACGGTGTGTGCGTCGGTGAGTGCGTCGGTGAGTGCGTCGGTGAGTGTGCGTGTACGGTGTGTGCGTCGGTGAGTGCGTCGGTGTGTGCGTGTACGGTGTGTGCGTCGGTGAGTGCGTCGGTGAGTGCGTCGGTGAGTGCGTCGGTGAGTGCGTCGGTGAGTGCGTCGGTGAGTGTGCGTGTACGGTGTGTGCGTCGGTGAGTGCGTCGGTGTGTGCGTGTACGGTGTGTGCGTCGGTGAGTGCGTCGGTGAGTGCGTCGGTGAGTGTGTGTGTACGGTGTGTGCGTCGGTGAGTGTGTGTGTACGGTGAGTGCGTCGGTGAGTGGGTCGGTGAGTGGGTCGGTGAGTGCGTCGGTGAGTGCGTCGGTGAGTGCGTCGGTGAGTGCGTCGGTGAGTGCGTCGGTGAGTGCGTCGGTGAGTGCGTCGGTGAGTGCGTCGGTGAGTGCGTCGGTGAGTGGGTCGGTGAGTGGGTCGGTGAGTGGGTCGGTGAGTGGGTCGGTGAGTGCGTCGGTGAGTGGGTCGGTGAGTGGGTCGGTGAGTGCGTCGGTGAGTGTGTGTGTATGGTGTGTGCGTCGGTGAGTGCGTCGGTGAGTGTGTGTGTACGGTGTGTGTGTACGGTGTGTGCGTCGGTGAGTGTGTGTGTACGGTGTGTGCGTCGGTGAGTGCGTCGGTGAGTGCGTCGGTGAGTGTGTGCGTCGGTGAGTGCGACGGTGAGTGTGTGTGTACGGTGTGTGTGTACGGTGTGTGCGTCGGTGAGTGCGTCGGTGAGTGTGCGTGTACGGTGTGTGCGTCGGTGAGTGCGTCGGTGAGTGCGTCGGTGAGTGCGTCGGTGAGTGTGCGTGTACGGTGTGTGCGTCGGTGAGTGCGTCGGTGTGTGCGTCGGTGAGTGCGTCGGTGTGTGCGTGTACGGTGTGTGCGTGTACGGTGTGTGCGTCGGTGAGTGCGTCGGTGAGTGCGTCGGTGTGTGCGTCGGTGAGTGTGTGTGTACGGTGTGTGCGTCGGTGAGTGTGTGTGTACGGTGAGTGCGTCGGTGAGTGCGTCGGTGAGTGGGTCGGTGAGTGCGTCGGTGAGTGGGTCGGTGAGTGGGTCGGTGAGTGGGTCGGTGAGTGCGTCGGTGAGTGCGTCGGTGAGTGCGTCGGTGAGTGCGTCGGTGAGTGGGTCGGTGAGTGGGTCGGTGAGTGGGTCGGTGAGTGCGTCGGTGAGTGCGTCGGTGAGTGCGTCGGTGAGTGCGTCGGTGAGTGGGTCGGTGAGTGGGTCGGTGAGTGGGTCGGTGAGTGCGTCGGTGAGTGCGTCGGTGAGTGCGTCGGTGAGTGCGTCGGTGAGTGCGTCGGTGAGTGGGTCGGTGAGTGCGTCGGTGAGTGCGTCGGTGAGTGGGTCGGTGAGTGCGTCGGTGAGTGGGTCGGTGAGTGGGTCGGTGAGTGGGTCGGTGAGTGGGTCGGTGAGTGGGTCGGTGAGTGCGTCGGTGAGTGCGTCGGTGAGTGGGTCGGTGAGTGGGTCGGTGAGTGGGTCGGTGAGTGCGTCGGTGAGTGCGTCGGTGAGTGCGTCGGTGAGTGGGTCGGTGAGTGGGTCGGTGAGTGGGTCGGTGAGTGGGTCGGTGAGTGGGTCGGTGAGTGGGTCGGTGAGTGGGTCGGTGAGTGCGTCGGTGAGTGCGTCGGTGTGTGCGTCGGTGAGTGCGTCGGTGAGTGGGTCGGTGAGTGCGTCGGTGAGTGGGTCGGTGAGTGGGTCGGTGAGTGCGTCGGTGAGTGGGTCGGTGTGTGCGTCGGTGAGTGTGTCGGTGAGTGTGTGTGTCGGTGAGTGGGTCGGTGTGTGTGTCGGTGAGTGGGTCGGTGAGTGGGTCGGTGAGTGGGTCGGTGAGTGGGTCGGTGAGTGCGTCGGTGAGTGCGTCGGTGAGTGCGTCGGTGAGTGCGTCGGTGAGTGCGTCGGTTTGTGCGTCGGTGAGTGCGTCGGTGAGTGCGTCGGTGAGTGCGTCGGTGAGTGCGTCGGTGAGTGCGTCGGTGAGTGCGTCGGTGAGTGCGTCGGTGTGTGCGTCGGTGTGTGCGTCGGTGTGTGCGTCGGTGTGTGCGTCGGTGAGTGCGTCGGTGAGTGCGTCGGTGAGTGCGTCGGTGAGTGCGTCGGTGAGTGCGTCGGTGTGTGCGTCGGTGTGTGCGTCGGTGAGTGCGTCGGTGAATGCGTCGGTGAGTGGGTCGGTGAGTGCGTCGGTGAGTGCGTCGGTGAGTGCGAGTGCGTGTCGGTGAGTGTGTCGGTGAGTGCGGTGTCGGTGTGGGCGAGTGCGAGCGTCGGAGTTGGTGAGTGTGGGCGGTGGGTGAGTGTGAGTGTGTCGGTGAGTGTGAGTGTGTGTCGATGAGCGTGTCGGTGAGTGTGAGTGTGAGTGTGTGTCGGTGAGCGTGTCGGTGAGTGTGAGTGTGTGTCGGTGAGTGTGTCGATGTGAGTGTGCCGGTGAGTGTGAGTGTGTGTCGGTGAGCGTGTCGGTGAGTGTGAGTGTGTGTCGGTGAGCGTGTCGGTGAGCGTGTCGGTGAGCGTGTCGGTGAGCGTGTCGGTGAGCGTGTCGGTGAGCGTGAGTGTGTGTCGGTGAGCGTGTCGGTGAGCGTGAGTGTGTGTTGGTGAGCGTGTCGGTGAGCGTGTCGGTGAGCGTGAGTGTGTGTCGGTGAGCGTGTCGGTGTGAGTGTGAGTGTGTGTCGGTGAGCGTGTCGGTGAGTGTGAGTGTAAGAGTGAGAGAGTGGGTGTGTCGGTGAGCGTGTCGGTGAGCGTGTCGGTGAGCGTGTCGGTGAGCGTGTCGGTGAGCGTGTCGGTGAGTGTGAGTGTGTCGGTGAGTGTGAGTGTAAGAGTGAGAGAGTGGGTGTGTCGGTGAGTGTGAGTGTGAGTGAGTGTCGGTGAGTGAGTGTCGGTGAGTGAGTGTCGGTGAGTGTGTCGGTGAGTGTGTCGGTGAGTGTGTCGGTGTGAGTGTGTCGGTGTGAGTGTGTCGGTGAGTGTCGGTGAGCGTGAGTGTAAGAGTGAGAGAGAGGGTGTGTCGGTGAGTGTGTCGGTGAGTGTGTCGGTGAGTGTGTCGGTGAGTGTGTCGGTGAGTGTGTCGGTGAGTGTGTCGGTGAGTGTGTCGGTGAGTGTGTCGGTGAGTGTGTCGGTGAGTGTGTCGGTGAGTGTGTCGGTGAGTGTGTCGGTGAGTGTGTCGGTGAGTGTGTCGGTGAGTGTGTCGGTGAGTGTGTCGGTGAGTGTGTCGGTGTGAGTGTCGGTGTGAGTGTCGGTGTGAGTGTCGGTGTGAGTGTCGGTGTGAGTGTCGGTGTGAGTGTCGGTGTGAGTGTCGGTGTGAGTGTCAGTGAGTGTGTCGGTGTGAGTGTGTCGGTGAGTGTCGGTGAGCGTGAGTGTAAGAGTGAGAGAGTGGGTGTGTCGGTGAGTGTGTCGGTGAGTGTCGGTGAGTGTGTCGGTGAGTGTGAGTGTGTGCCGGTGAGTGTGTCGGTGAGTGTGTCAGTGAGTGTGTCGGTGAGTGTGAGTGTGTGTCGGTGAGTGTGAGTGTGTGCCGGTGAGTGTGTCGGTGAGTGTGTCAGTGAGTGTGTCGGTGAAATGTGTCGGTGAGTGTGTCGGTGAGTGTGAGTGTGTCGGTGAGTGTGTCAGTGAGTGTGTCGGTGAGTGTGAGTGTGTGTCGGTGAGTGTCGGTGTGTGTCGGTGAGTGTGTCGGTGTGTGTCGGTGAGTGTGTCGGTGAGTGTGAGTGTGTCGGTGTGTGTCGGTGAATGTGTCGGTGAGTGTCGGAGTGTGAGTGTGTGTCGGTGAGTGTGTCGGTGAGTGAGTGTGTGTCGGTGAGTGTGTCGGTGAGTGTGCCGGTGAGTGTGAGTGTGTGTCGGTGAGTGTGTCGGTGAGTGTGTCGGTGAGTGTGTCGGTGAGTGTGTCGGTGAGTGTGTCGGTGAGTGTGAGTGTGTGTCGGTGAGTGTGTCGGTGAGTGTCGGTGAGTGAGTGTGTGTCGGTGAGTGTGTCGGTGAGTGTGAGTGTGTGTCGGTGAGTGTCGGTGAGTGAGTGTGTGTCGGTGAGTGTGTCGGTGAGTGTGAGTGTGTGTCGGTGAGTGTGTCGGTGAGTGTGAGTGTAAGAGTGAGAGAGTGGGTGTGCGTGTCGGAGCGCGTGTGTCTGTGAAGTCGGCCTCTCGCTCTCTGTTTTATGTAGCTGTGGTCAGACTGTGTACACACTTGATTGGGCTGCTGGTTATGTTGCAAGGGGAGCTCTGGCGGCTGGATAGCGACAGAGGGATGAATCATTGCGTGCAGCACTTTAAGCGGGTATGGTCGAGAAGTGGTGATGTTACGTGACGAGTGAGCTCAAACCCCAGTCTGCCGGTTTGGGTATTCTTAAAATATCTAGAAATAAAAAACTGGCATCAATAAAAGCAACTTACTTTCCCGTTTAATCCCTACGGGTCAGTTCCGCACCATCAGGCGCATTTATCGCGGAGCTTAATTCGAAGCACTACGTAGGAATCGCCAGCCCGATTGATCGTTCACAGCACGCTGCTCCGTCTCCAGACAGGAGCCTTGTTTATCAATGACAAGTGCAGGAAGGATAGAAAAGAGGGAAGAGAACGGAAAACAGTGGGAGCCGGAAGGGGGAGGGGCAGGGGGACGCAAAGAAAGACGACCTGTTTGGCCCGGAACATCTCCTCTCCTAACACACTCCCAAAATCAGGAACAGGAGGGGCGGTCAGCTCAGCCCTCGAGGGACCTCGTTGCTTCTCATTCCGCAGTGGGGGAGGTCTCCGACCTTCCAGGACTGTCCCGGATTGGAGTCTCCGGGAATTAAAAAGGTGAATCTACCAGACAGTTGGGGGAGAATCAGCATAAAGGGGGCAGCGAAACAAGAATCGCGGCCTGCTGTCCTCTTATTCCTCATCATTATCAAAGGCAGTCCCTCGGAATCGAGGAAGACTTGCTTCCACTCTTAACATGGGACCTTAGGTGGCTGAACAGTCCAATACAGGAACCACAGACTCTGTCACAGGCGGGGACAGACAGTGGTTGAGGGAAGGGGAGGGTGGGACTGGTTTGCCGCACGCTCCTTCCGCTGCCTGCGCTTGGTTTCTGCATGCTCTCGGCGACGAGACTCGAGGTGCTCAGCGCCCTCCCGGATGCACTTCCTCCACTTAGGGCGGACTGGTCTTTGGCCCAGGGACTCCCAGGTGTCGGTGGAGATGTTGCACTTTATCAGGGAGGCTTTAAGGGTGTCCCTGTAACGTTTCCTCTGCCCACCTTTGGCTCGTTTGCCGTGAAGGAGTTCCGAGTAGAGCGCTTGCTTTGGGAGTCTCGTGTCTGGCATGCGAACAATGTGGCCCTGCCCAGCGGAGCTGATCGAGTGTGGTCAGTGCTTCGATGCTGGGGATGTTGGCCTGGTCGAGGACACTGATGACTGACGTTGGTGCGTCTGTCCTCTCGGGGGATTTGTAGGATCTTGCGGAGACATCGTTGGTGGTATTCCACCTTTACTCGGAGCTCCTACACGGCAAACGAGCCAAAGGTGGGGCAGAGGAAACGTTACAAGGACACCCTCAAAGCCTCCCTGATAAAGTGCGACATCCCCACCGACACCTGGGAGTCCCTGGCCAAAGACCGCCCTAAGCGGAGGAGAACATGCAGAAACCAAGCGCAGGCAGCGGAAGGAGCGTGCGGCAAGCCAAGACTCCCCACCCACCCTTTCCCTCAACCACTGTCTGTCCCACCTGTGACTGTGGCTCCCGTATTGGACTGTTCAGCCACCTGAGAACTCACTTTTAGAGTGGAAGCAAGTCTTCCTCGATTCCGAGGGACTGCCGATGATGATGATATTCCACCCGAGTCTTTGTGGCCGTCGGACGTGAGGAGCAGCAGTGTTGGGGTAATGGGACATCTTACCATTTCTGGTGCATAGTCGGTATCGAGTGTCCCAGGTCAGGGATGAAGAGGTCAGGAGACGAAGTAAAGCTTCTGTTAACCCCACCCCAACAACATGCCCTTCCCCCAACCTCGCCAGAGCACGATTTCCACCTCCCAACGCCCGCCAGGCAAGATGGCCGTTTCCCCCCCCCCCGCCCTCGGTGATTCAGGGAGCAGCTTTGTGCTGTGACACGCTCCTCTTGGATCTGGATAGAGGCCACCCCTCCCTCCCGACCCTAGTCGCCGTGGAGACAACCGAGGGGCGACACCAAACCCACCCGCCTGATGGACGGGATTCGAACCCAGGTTCCCTCCCAGTGCCACCGCCTCTCAACGTATCTCACCTCTTTCGTTAAGAAATGGGAGCAGGAGTCGGCCATTCGGCCCCTCGAGCCCGCTCCGCCGTTCAATGAGATCACGGCTGATCTGACCATGGACTCAGCTCCACTTCCCCGCCCGCTCCCCAGAACCCTCGACTCCCTTATCGTTCAAAAATCTGTCTATCTCCACCTTAAACATATTCAATGACCCAGCCCCCACAGCTCCCTGGGGCAGAGAATTACAAAGACTCACGACCCTTCTGTGCTTTCTCCACCCGCATTTTTAGGGGGGGGGGGGTCTAGTGCGTTGTCTACATGCCCCGTCCACTGGGCCCAAAGACGGGCCCTCTCCAGGCGCCTGCCCGGCTATCCCTCGTGGCCGAGCTTCCCACCACCTCCGGCCAGAACTGCCGCTGCCCAAATGGATGAACGGGAAGACTTACTAACGGTCTTCGGTCCCTGTGGGAGTGGGTTCCCTGGCACACTTTTGTTGGCACTCTGTCGCTTTGACGGGTCAATAGTGACCCTAGGAAAGGAAAGACAAGCAGAATTAGACAGCAGAAAGTTGAAGCAATGAAACCGAGGGCTTTTTTTTTTCCCCTCCAAGAGAAAAAAAAAATCACTTACGAGTTGGGAACATTCCTTGGTTCCACTTCTCAGATCCCAGATACACAACGGCTCGCTCCGCAGAGTTACATTCAAGCGGTAAGAGTTGTGGAGATACTTACAATCTCCCTTCCTTGCTCCTCTGAGCTGTCCTCTCTCTATAGAATCTTACAGGAGGCCCTTCGGCCTGGAGTTGCCTGTTCCCCTTCAGCACAAATCACCCATATTTTCGGCTCTGCCGCCTCCTCATTCCCTCACCGTCTCTTATTCCAAGTCACACTTTCCCCAGGATCTCCTCACAACTGGCGAGCTCCTCAATTCTTCCCCTCTTTGTCCTACAATTCTCAAACCCTGAGACCTTTGAAACACAAGCCTGCCACCGCCTCTCATCATATCTCGCCTCTTTCATAAGAAATAGGAGCAGGAGTTGGCCATTCGGCCCCTCGAGCCTGTTGCGCCATTCAATAAGATCTTGGCCTCAGCTCCACTCCCCCGCCTGCTCCCCATGACCCTTGACTCCCTTATCGTTCAAAAATCTGTCTATCTCCACCTTAAATATACTCAGTAGCCCCGCCTCCACAGCTCCCTGGGGTAGAGAATTCCGAAGATTCACGACCCTCTTGAGAGGGGGAATTCCTGACCTTGGTGTCCCATCAGGAAGGGCCAAGTGACAGAAAGCACAGTCCGTGTGGGCCACTCCTTTCATGGAACCCACCTCGGGGCAGCCTACTCGACCATGCTCTCTAGCCCAAAGCAGTTAACCTCCCAAGGGAACGTGTCTGCAATAAATACTCCCTAATCTTCAAAGTCAATCGAGCAAAATTCCCCAGGCATTCATCTGCTCTAAAATCTCCACCAATCAACTCCGGCCAATTGCCAGCGACAGGAAAGTCCAAGAACATCCAAGCATTGAGTGGTGCCTCATACCTGAAGAAATTGTAACATACGATTAAAAGCCAGGCCATTGGGCTCCACCAGTCCGTGCCGTGTTTATGTTCCACACCAGCCTCCTTCCACCCCTCTTCAGATCCTTCGACTCCTTTCTCCCTCGTGTGTTTATCCAGCTTCCCCTCAAATGCCTCGATACCATTCGCCTCAACCACTCCCTGTGGCAGCGAGTTCCACATTCTCACCCCTCTCTGGGTAAAGAAGTTTCTCCTGAATTCCCCATTGGATTGATTAGTGACTGTCTTATATATTGATGGCCCCTAGTTCTGGTCTCCCCCACAAATGGAAACATCTTCTCTACGTCTACCCTACCGAACACTTTCATCATTTTATCGATCTCTATTTGGTCACCCCTTGGACTTTCCTGCTGATAGCAAAGGGCCAGAGTTGATTGGTGGAGATTTGAGAATTTGCTTGATTTAACTTTGTTATGTATGCAATAAAGGTACACACTGAGTACTGGTTAACTGAACTCTGCTTTATTTTGGCCCAAAGTGCTTGACTCACAAAATGGCTGGCCTTTTATACCAGAGCAGCACCATGTGCGCGCTGCTCAGTGGCCCCCAACAATGACGCCATCTGGTGGCTACAAACAGCATCTACATACATGACAAACTTTGAAGATTAGGGAGTATTTCTCTCAAGAAAAGAGCCCCAGCCTGTTCAGTTCTTTCCCGATAATTCGATCTTCTCAGTTCTGGTATCATCCTTGCAAATCATTTTTGCACCTTCTCCAGTGTCTCTATATTCTTTTTCTAATATGGAGACCAGAACTGTCCTGAATAGGATACAGAAAAAATCTCTTTCACTGATTGGTACTCTCATTCCAACTTTCAAACTCTACGCCACCATCATAGAGGTTCTTGTGTATTTTATCGATAGTACGATGGTAAATGCTCCTGTAACATCGGTCTTACATTCTCTCACTCTCTCTCTCCTCCGTGAATCCCTCATTGCACAAGACTCATCGGACCGTCCCCTATTCTCAACTTACTCAGAGCTACGCCAAACCTCTCACGTCTCACAGACTTTCCTCTTCCTCTTCAATAAACCCAAAAGTTTGGCGTCATCTAAATCATTCCGTTCTCAATTATCCCCCCGTCTTCTTTTCAGCCATGGCTGTTAAGAACATAAGAACATAAGAATTAGGAACAGGAGTAGGCCATCTAGCCCCTCGAGCCTGCTCCGCCATTCAATAAGATCATGGCTGATCTGGTCGTGGACTCAGCTCCACTTACCCGCCCTCTCCCCGTAACCCTTAATTCCCTTATTGCTTAAAAATCTATCTATCTTTGACTTGAAAACATTCAATGAGCCAGCCTCAACTGCTTCCTGTTCACCCAGATTCCTACTAAACCCCCGCCCCCACACTCATAGAATCATGGAATTTACAGCACGCAAGGAGGACATTTCGGCCCATTGTCTCTGCGCCGGCCGACAAAGAACTACCCAACCTAATCTCACTTTCCAGCTCTCGGTCCGTAGCCCTGTAGGTCACGGCACTCCAAGTGCACATCCGAATACTTTTTAAATGTGGTGAGGGTTTCTGCCTCTACCACCCTTTCAGGCAGTGAGTTCCAGACCCCCACCACCCTCTGGGTGATAAAACGTTGCCCACAAATCCAGTCTAAACCTTTTACCAATTGCCTTAAGTCTTTGCCCAGTCCGAGGTATCTAGCCGGGTAAATTTTGGTCTGGCTATAAATTTAATACAATTCCGACAGGTTGAACCTCCTTTATCCGGAACCCTCGGGACCTGGCCTGTTCCGGATAAGGGATTTTTCCGGACAAGGGGTGGTCATGTTAAATTGGGACGGTACAGGTACTGAGCAAGGGGGTATCGAGGCTGGCTGGCTTTGGGCTGGGAGTGCGGCAGAGAGATCATTGTGGGGGGGGGGGGGGGGGGGCGGTGGATCGCGGGGTCAGGCCAGCGATTGCGGGAGGCCAGTGATTGTGGGAGACTTCAATTTGTTCATGTCGGAGCTCTGCACATGCGCCACCCGGTGGCTGGGAATGGTTCGGGACGAGGGGTGGTTCTGGACGAGGGAGTTCTGGACGAGGGAGTTCTGGACGAGGGAGTTCTGGACGAGGGAGTTCTGGACGAGGGGAGGTTCAACCTGTACTTGCAAAAGGAAGATTGGCCGTGAAGCCAACTGGTTTGTGCAGGGTAACACCTTGGCAGGTAGGGAGGGAAAGAGGAGGGTGCACCATGACCCCCGACGTCACCCCCTCCCCTCCGAGGCGCGCGCCGGCATTATCGCACCGAGGAACCTCGCACTCCCCTTACCTTCTGGTCAGCTTCGAGGTGAGCTTGGAGAAGAGGTTGGACGAAGCCCGGCTCCGGGTCTGGGGCAGGGGCGTGGCGTCGGGCGACAGGGTGGGCGAGGTGGGCGAGCCGTTCTGGGCGGCCCCCCGCCGGTCCCGCAGCTGCCCGCCGTGGAACGTGCTGCGGCTGGACGTCCCCCGCGGGAAGCGCGTGCGGTCGGTGGTGGCCGCGATGCTGTGGGTTGACGGCGAGGTGGGCGTGGGTCGGTTCATCACCGAGCTGGAGGGGTTTCAAACAAAAAGCCATCTTTGTATATTTACAACAACAACAACAACATGTATTTATATAGCGCCTTTAACATAGTGAAACGTCCCAAGGCGCTTCACAGGAACATTATGCGGTAAAAAACCTGACACCAAGGCACTCAAGTAGAAATTAGCGCAGGTGACCAAAAGCTGGGTCAAAGAGGTAGGTTTTGAGGAGCATCTTAAAAGAGGAGAGAGGCGGAGAGGTTTAGGGAGGGAGTTCCAGAGCTCGGGGGCCCAGGCAACAGAAGGCACAGCCACCGATGGTGGAGCGATTATGATCAGGGATGCTCAAGAGGGCAGAATTAGAGGAACGCAGATATCTTGGGGGGGGGGGGGGGGGGGTGGGGGGAGATTACCGAGATAGGGAGGGGGCGAGGGCCATGGAGGGATTTGTAAACACGGATGAGCTTTTTGAAATTGAGGCGTTGCTTAACCGGGAGCCAATGTAGGTCAGCGAGCACAGGGGGTGATGGGTGAGCGGGACTCGGTGCGAGTTAGGACACGGAGTCAGCGAGCACAGAGGGTGATGGGTGAGCGGGACTCGGTGCGAGTTAGGACACGGGGGCAGCGAGCACAGAGGGTGATGGGTGAGCGGGACTCGGTGCGAGTTAGGACACGGAGTCAGCGAGCACAGAAGGTGATGGGTGAGCGGGACTCGGTGCGAGTTAGGACACGGGGGCAGCGAGCACAGGGGGTGATGGGTGAGCGGGACTCGGTGCGAGTTAGGACATGGGGGCAGCGAGCACAGGGGGTGATGGGTGAGCGGGACTTGGTGCGAGTTAGGACACAGTCTGCCGAGTTTTGGATCACCTCGAGTTTGCGTGGGGTTGAATGTGGGAGGCCAGCCATAAATGCGTTGGAATAGTCAAGCCTGGAGGTAACAGAGGCATGGATGAGGGCTTCGGCAGCGGATGTGAATGTCGGTGTCCGTGGAGAGGCCGATATTTATTGCCCATCCCTCGATGGTTTGCGGGGAGACTCGAGGGCATCAACAACTTGCATTTATATAGCGCCTTGAACAGCCCGAGGGGCCTCACAGGAGCGATTACGAGGCAAATCTGACACTGAGTGACGTGAGATGTTAAGACAGGTGACCAAAAGCTTGGACAAAGAGGCAGGTTTTAAGGAGCGTCTTAAAGGAGGCGGAGAGGTTTAGGGAGGGAATTCCAGAGCTCGGGGCCCAGGCAGCTGAAGGCACGGCCACCAATGGTGGGAGCGATGGAAATCGGGGGATGCTCACGAGGCCAGAATTGGAGGAGGGCAGAGATCTCAGGGGTTGAAGGGCTGGAGGCCGTTACACAGATAGTGAGGGGGCGAGACCATGGATGGATTGGAACACGAGGGCGAGAACTTTAAAATCGAGGCGTTGCTTAATCGGGAGCCGATGTCGGTCAGCGAGCACAGGGGGTGATGGGTGAGCGGGACTGGGTGCGAGTTAGGACACGGGGCAGTGAGCACAGGGGGTGATGGGTGAGCGGGACTGGGTGCGAGTTAGGACACGGGGCAGCGAGCACAGGGGGAGATGGGTGAGCGGGACTGGGTGCGAGTTAGGACACGGGGCAGTGAGCACAGGGGGTGATGGGTGAGCGGGACTCGGTGCGAGTTAGGACACGGGGCAGTGAGCACAGGGGGTGATGGGTGAGCGGGACTCGGTGCGAGTTAGGACATGGGTCAGTGAGCACAGGGGGTGATGGGTGAGCGGGACTCGGTGCGAGTTAGGACACGGGGCAGTGAGCACAGGGGGTGATGGGTGAGCGGGACTTGGTGCGAGTTAGGACACGGGTCAGTGAGCACAGGGGGCGATGGATGAGCGGGACTGGGTGCGAGTTAGGACACGGGTCAGTGAGCACAGGGGGTGATGGGTGAGTGGGACTTGGTGCGAGTTAGGACACGGGGCAATGAGCACAGGGGGTGATGGGTGAGCGGGACTCGGTGCGGCTCAAGTGCCTAATATGAAGCTGGAGTCACGTGTACTCCAGACCGGGGTAGGTGCAGCATTCCCTTCCTTGGTGAACCAGTCAGGGTCGTGGCCACAATCCGACAAATTTTATAACCACTTTTAACCAGATTTATCAAATTTGATTTCACAACTCGCCATGGAGGGATTCAAACCGAAGCGAACTCTTCGATTACTTGTGCCTGCAGAGGGGAGGGGAGTTTGGAACTGAAATTTCACTCCCCGATGTCTCAGTAAATATATCATCCCATGGAGTGCTGAGCCACACAGACAGGGTAAGGGTCACTCACTGTGTAACTGTACAGAGTTACTGTTTATTCAGGGTAATGGTCACTCACTGTGTAACTGTACAGAGTCACTGTTTATTCAGGGTAAGGGTCACTCACTGTGTAACTGTACAGAGTCACTGTTTATTCAGGGTAAGGGTCACTCACTGTAACTGTACAGGGTCACTGTTTATTCAGGGCAAGGGTCACTCACTGTAACTGTACAGAGTCACTGTTTATTCAGGGTAAGGGTCACTCACTGTGTAACTGTACAGAATCACTGTTTATTCAGGGTAAGGGTCACTCACTGTGTAACTGTACAGAGTCACTGTTTATTCAGGGTAAGGGTCACTCACTGTGTAACTGTACAGAGTCACTGTTTATTCATGGTAAGGGTCACTCACTAACTGTACAGAGTCACTGTTTATTCAGGGTAAGGGTCACTCACTGTGTAACTGTACAGAGTCACTGTTTATTCATGGTAAGGGTCACTCACTAACTGTACAGAGTCACTGTTTATTCAGGGTAAGGGTCACTCACTGTGTAACTGTACAGAGTCACTGTTTATTCAGGGTAAGGGTCACTCACTGTGTAACTGTACAGAGTCACTGTTTATTCAGGGCAAGGGTCACTCACTGTGTAACTGTACCGAGTCGCTGTTTATTCAGGGTAAGGGTCACTCACTGTGTAACTGTACAGAGTCACTGTTTATTCAGCAGGGTAAGGGTTATGAATTCTACAAACATTGAACCTTTAACAATAACCAGGAAGGGTCATTAAAGAATGAATGTTCCGTTCCCTACGTAGGTCACGCAGTACTGACCAGGTGACCCACTCTCCCCGCCGGTGGATTAAACGAGACCCCTGGCAGGTCCCCTTGAAACGGAGAGCGTGATGCCGCCGTTACCTGTTCTCCTTCCCGTTTTGTAGGAGTGACTGCCGGTCGTTGGGCGTCCGGTCTGTGCAGACGTAGGTATTCCTTCTGCTCATGGCACTGGCCGGGATATTATTCTGAGGACGGGAAGAGGAAAAAAAAAGTGTTTATTTCGAAAAGCGAAAGTCGAGATTCGGTAAATGCTCCCCTTACTTTCGGCCAAGCCCAGGGCGACTGGTGCCCCCTGGTGGCCGAGTTTGGCCGGGGCGGGGGGGAGGGGGGCACTCAGCTACGAACCTGGCCTGTCCCTTTAAGGGACTCCTCCAGCACTCTCTGTGGAAGCCCAGGTTACACCAGCTCCTTCGGACGGAGATATTGGGCGCATTTGCACCTCCCATTAGTGCCTCGGGGGAGGGGCGCTCACGCGACGCGAACGAGTTTGCGACCTTGTGCGGCGCCCGGACCCCCGTTAAATTCGGCCAGCGTTTAGCAGCGGCGCTACAGTGTTGCACCGCGATCGCCTGCGCCACGAGATGTTGATGTCAATGGGGCGTGCTCGTTGCCCCATTAGCGGCGGCGGCGGGCGATAACAGCGGCAGCTTCAGGGGTTCGCGTACCGGGCCGGGCGGGGGGGGGGGCGATAGCCGCGGGCGAAACGTAAAGGGGGGAGGCGGCCAGGCTGCCGACGGTCTAAAATCCGCCGTTTGGCTCGCCGCTCCGGTCGCGCTTGTCCCGCGGTGGCCGTGATCGTGCGTCAGTCCCCCGCTCCCCGGTGCTCCGGGTGGGTGGGCTCCCCGTTAGTGCAGAGTGGGGCCCCTCCCGTTAATCGGCGGGCGAGCCCCTCGCACGCGGCAGCGCTGCGCGTCGCCAGTGCGCGGAACGCTCCCGAGCCCCGCGGCCCCGCGCCCCGCCCCGGGAAAGGAAGTGGAGCACTTTTTGCTGGAACGTAGCGAGCGGGACGCAACCGCCGCAAAATGGCCCGCCTCCCGGACGTTACCGCTCCCAAACGGGGCGGTACCCAATTTCCGGGCCCTTGCCTCGGGGCTCGTGTGATGTATGCTCCGGTGAGCATGCGCACAGGTTTGTAGAGCTGCTGACATTTGCACACTCTCCATTTTGCCATCCTCGTCTGCCGTCCGGACATGCCTGCCGCATCATCGTGCCGTCCGGAGGCCCCAATGGAGCGCACTCTACGCGGGAGTCCTCCCACTATTTATCGGGGACTTGGCCTGGAGGGTGGTGCACGGAGCAGTCCCGTGCAATAATTTTTTCAGTTCGGTTCGGTTCGGTTCACGGACTCCCGGGCCGCCTGCAATTTTCTGCGGTCTGGAGGAGTCCGTGTTCCACGCGTATGTTCAGTGTGTGAGGTTGCAGCCCCTCTTCCAATATCTGAAGGGGCTGCTCCTCAAATTCTGGCTGCACTTCGGTCCCACGCTCCTGATCTTTGGGCACCCAGTGCGGAGGGGAGCGGGCAGGTCGGAGGGCCTCCTCGTGGGACTGCTCCTGGCCAAGGGGGCCATCAGCCGGTCCAGGCAGCGGGCGGTCGAGGGGGTCGTTCAGCTCGACTGCCTGCCTCTCTTCCACGCTTACATCCGAGCCAGGGTGTCCCTGGAGATGGAGCACGCGGAGAGCAAGAGCAAACAGCGGAAGGTGCTCACGACAACCCAAGCCCCCCACCCACCCGTCCCTCCAACCACCGTCTGCCCCACCTGTGACAGAGACTGTAGGTCCTGTATTAGAAACATAGAAAATAGGAGCAGGAGTCGGCCATTCAGCCCTTCGAGCTTGCACCGCCATTCAATACGATCATGGCTGATCCTCTATCTCAACACCATATTCCCGCTTTCTCCCCATACCCCTTGATGCCTTTTGTGTCTAGAAATCTATCTATCTCCCTCTTAAATATATTCAGTGACTTGGTCTCCACAGCCTTCTGTGGTAGAGAATTCCACAGGTTCACCACCCTCTGAGTGAAAACATTTCTCCTCATCTCGGTCCTAAATTTCCTACCCCATATCCTGAGGCTGTGACCCCTTGTTCTAGACTTCCCAGCCCAGGGAAACATCCTCCCCGTATCCAGTCTATCCAACCCCGTCAGACTTTTATACGTTTCAATGAGATCCCCTCTCATTCTTCTAAAATTGGATTCATCGGTCACCTGAGAACTCTTGTCCATCGACTCTGAGGGACTGCCTAAGAATTAAAAGGATAAACTGGTAATGTGTAGTGTGATTAAAAGAACATAAGAATATAAGACCACAAGAAATAGCAGGAGTAGGCCATACGGCCCCTCGAGCCTGCTCCGCCATTTAATACGATCAAGGCTGATCCGATCATGGACTCAGCTCCACTTCCCTGCCCACTCCCCATAACCCCTTATCTGTCTAAGAAACTGTCTATCTCTGTCTTAAATTTATTCAATGTCCCAGCTTTCTGAGGCAGCGAATTTCACAGGTTTACAACCCTCAGAGAGAAGAAATTCCTCCTCATCTCAATCCTAAATGGGCAGCCCCTTACTCTACCCCCTAGTTCTAGTCTCCCTCATCAGTGGAAATATCCTCTCTGCATCCACTACATAAACTAGGATTCTATTCCCTGGAAGATTAAAGGGGTGATTTGATTGAGGTGTTTGTTTTAGGATTTTGATAGAGCGGAGAGAGAGAAACGGTTTCCGCTGGAGGAGTTGAGGACAAGGGGTAATGTGTAGTGTGATTGTTAAACCTTTTGCTAATAAACCAACTAGTTCTCAACAGAGAGGTGTTGATGTGAATTCTTAAGCAAAGAACCCATGAAGCAAATATATTACAGCTGGTAATAGGCTCGGGAAACTGTTTGCAAACTTGGATTCCAGTTGCATAACTGGCTCTCTGTCTCAGGCCCGACCAAGTGTGTCATGTGTGACGCACTCACTGGCTAAACAACACCAGTTTTATACGACGTTCGTCAACCTCCTGCATTAGAGGATCGTGGTTGTTTGCCTGTCACGTGACACGTAAACCTCATGACGGATTACGTCGGATCGGGAAGCAGTCAACCATACGAACAAGGATATGAAACATGACAGCAGCCTGTGTCCAGGAATTAAAAGATTAATCCCCAGGACAATGCTGTGAGCAAAAGTTCAGGAGGAAAAAAAAATCACATAGATTGATATATAGATAGGAAAGAGGTTGATATGGACCCAGAGATAGAGAGAGCGTTAATTATGAGGGAGAGAGCGAGCAAGAAAAAGAAACAGAAAGCGAGAAAGGAGGAAAAAGAAAGAAAGGAGGGAAGAAGAGAATTAAAGAAGCAAGGAAAAGATAGAAATGAAAGGAGGCAACAAAAATATAAAAGGAAAAGAGGAGAAAAAATGAAAGGGAAAGATGGAAGGAAGAGAAAGATAGAATGTGGGAAAGAAAGAAGGAATTAAGAACATAAGAAATAGGAGGAGTCGGCCATTCGGCCCCTCGAACCCGCTCCGCCATTCAATGAGATCATGGCTGACCTTCGACCTCAACTCCACTTTCCCGCCCGATTCCCATATCCCTCGATTCCCTTAATATCCAAAAATCTATCGATCTCAGCCTTGAATATACTCAAAGACTGAGCCTCCACAGCCCTCTGGGGCAGAGAATTCCAAAGATTCACCACCCTCTGAGTGAAGAAGTTTCTCCTCATCTCAGTCCTAAATGGCCGACCCCTTATCCTGAGACTGTGACCCCTGGTTCTAGACTCCCCAGCCCGGGGGGGGGGAAACACCCTCCCTGCATCCACCCTGTCAATCCCTGTAAGAATTTTGTATGTTTCAATGAGATCACCTCTCATTCTTCTAAACTCTGCAGAATATCGGCCTAGTCTACTCAATCTCTCCTCATAGGACAATCTCCCCATCCCAGGAATCAGTCTGGTGAACCTTCGCTGCACTCCCTCTATGGCAAGTGTATCCTTCCTTAGGTAAGGAGACCAAAACTGTGCACAATACTCCAGGTGCGGTCTCACCAGGGCCCTGTATAATCGCAGTAAGACGTCTTTACTCTTATACTCAAATCCTCCTGTAATAAAGGCCAACAGACCATTTGCTTTAATCACTTGCTGTACCTGCGTGTTAACTTTCAGTGATTGGTGTACAAGGTCACCCAGGTCCCTCTGAACACCAACATTTCCCAATCTCTCACCATTTAAAAATACTCTGCTTTTCTATTTTGCCCACCGAAGTGGATAACTTCACATTTTCCCACATTATATTCCATTTGCCATGTTCTTGCCCACTCACTCAGCCTGTCTATATCCGCTTGAAGCCTCTTTGCATCCTCCTCACAACTTACATTCCCACCGAGCTTTGTATCATCAGCAAACTTGGATATATTACATTTGGTCCCCTCATCCAAATCATCGATATAGTTTGTGACTAGCTGGGGTCCTGACAGCACCCCACTAGTTACAGCCTGCCAACCCGAGAATGACCCGTTTATTCCTACTCTCTGTATCAGTCCGTTAACCAATCCTCAATCCATGTTAGTATATTACCCCCAATCCCATGAGCCCTAATTTTGTTCAATAACCTCTTGTGTGGCACCTTATCGAATGCCTTCTGAAAATCCAAATATACCACATCCACTGGTTCCCCCTTATCTATTCTGCTAGTTACATCCTCAAAATACTCGAACAGATTTATCACGTGATTTCCCTTTCATAAATCCATGTTGACTCTGGCTAATCCTATTATTTATTTCTAAGTGCCCTGTTACCACGTCTTTAATAATAGATTCGAGTTATATAATTGCAGTCTGGAGAGAAAAAAAAAGAGTAAAAGAGAATGAAAGAAAGAAATGCATTTATATAATGCCTTTCACGACCAATGGACATCTCAAAGCGCTTTACAGTCAATGAAGTAATTTTTGAAGTGTAGTCACTGTTGTAATGTGAGAAACGTGGCAGCCAACGTGCACAGCAAGCTCCCACAAACTGCAATGTGATAATGACCAGATCATCTGTTTTAGTGATGTTGATTGAGGGATAAATATTGGCCCCAGGACACCGGGGAGAACTCCCCTGCTCTTCTTCTAAATAGTGGCAGTGGGATCTTTTACGTCCACCTGAGAGAGCAGACGGGGCCTCGGTTTAACGTCTCATCCGAAAGACGGCACTCCTTCAGTGGTGCCCCTCCGACAGTGCGGCGCTCCCTCAGCGCCGCCCCTCCGACAGTGCGGCGCTCCCTCAGCGCCGCCCCTCCGACAGCGCGGCGCTCCCTCAGCACCGCCCCTCCGACAGTGCGGCGCTCCCTCAGCGCCGCCCCTCCGACAGTGCGGCGCTCCCTCAGCACCGCCCCTCCGACAGTGCGGCGCTCCCTCAGCACCGCCCCTCCGACAGTGCGGCGCTCCCTCAGCACTGCCCCTCCGACAGTGCGGCGCTCCCTCAGTACTGCACTGGGAGTGTCGGCCTAGATTTTTGTGCTCAAGTCCTTGTAGAGGGACTTGAACCCACAACCTTCTGACTCAGAGGCGAGAGTGCTGCCCACTGAGCCACAGCAGAAGAGAACAAAGCGAAAGAGGAAGAAAGAAGGGATGGAAAGAAGGAAAGGGTCAGCGCACATCAACATCTAATTTCTTAAGTCTCTGGAACCGCATTTATTGATTGGGTAGCGAATATGTGGGTCATGGACTTATTGACTTGAAAGAAGGGAGCCTCAAACTCTTGTGTGACGATCATATGTGGTGTTATATATGTAAACCTGTAAATTCCTTGTGTAACCACCAGAGGGCTCATCCCCTGGAGTCCCAAGGGATCCCACAATCCCTTGGGAGCACCTGTACTTAAGGAGGCCTCACAGGCTGGAGAAGGACTCTGGAGACCTGTAATAAAAGACTACGGTCACACTTTACTTTGAGCTCACAGTATCTGGTCAGACTCTTTATTCATACATAACATGTGGCATTTAATTACAACCCACTAACCAAGAGCACACCTTGCCGTCCAATCCCCGGCAGTGTCACTGTTGCTCAGTGGGTAACACACTCGCCTGAGTCAGAAGATCAGGGGGAGTTCTCCCCGGTGTTCTGGGGCCAATATTTATCCTTCAATCAATATAACAACAACAGATGATCTGGGTCATTATCACATTGCCGTTTGTGGGAGCTTGCTGTGCGCAAATTGGCTGCTGCGTTTCCTACATTGCAACAGCGACTACACTCCAAAAAGCACTTCACAAGAACATAAGAAATAGGAGCAGGAGTCAGCCATTCGGCCCCTCGAGCCTGCTCCGCCATTTAATAAGATCATGGCTGATCTGATCTTGGGCTCAGCTCCACTTCCCTGCCCACTCCATATAACGCCTTGTGCAAAATCTGTCTATCTCCACCTTGTTCAATGACCCAGCCTCCACAGCTCTCTGGGCAGAGAATTCCACAGATTCACAACCCTCAGAGAGAAGAAATTCCTCCTCATCTCAGTTCTAAATGGGCGACCCCTTAGTCTTAAACTATACCCCCTAGGTGACCCCTTATTCTTAAACTCTGCCCCCTAGTGACCCCTTATTCTTAAACTATGCCCCCTAGTGACCCTTTATTCTTAAACAATGCCCCCTAGTGACCCCTTATTCTTAAACTATGTCCCCTAGGTGACCCCTTATTCTTAAACTATGCCCCCATTGTCTGAGAAGCACTTTGGAACATCCTGAGGTTTTGAACGGCACTCTATAAACGCAAGACTTTCTTTCTTTTGTACCGGAGACATTTTCAGTTGAACGAAATGTTTCAGATATAGAAAGTGTGGGGGCTGATCTCCCCTCTCCGCAACCCCCCCCCACCCCGATCTGCATGTTCAGAATGTTAATGAGATGACTCAGCCACACGGCTATATCGAGCGTGTGTGTGGGTGATGCAGTGACTTTTGTTTGACTTAGCTGACAGACGTCATCGGGGAGGGGGTGGAGGGGGGGGGGGGAATATAAATCAAAGGCTGCAGCAACAAACGCATTAAAATCCCGTCTGTCCGGCGAGCGGTGACATTCGGCAAGACATCCCCGTGCACCATCCGCGGCACACCTCCCCTTCACCCAGTAACGCCCCCCCGCCCGCCCTCAGCCCTCCTCCCGCTGTTCCACGTTCTGGCTGCCAACTATCCAGCATTTGCCCAGGACCCCCCAATAATTAGAGATTAATTAGAGCGTACTGCCCCGGGCAAAAAACCCCGGTGGCGACAATCGTCGGGGCAATCGGAAAACGCTGCTTTCGTTTCAAGTTTTCTTGGAACGCTCCCCCATCAAAGATGGGGGAAAAGACCGAAGCTGTGGTTTTCGGTCCCCACCACAAACTGCGTTCCCCAGCCGCTGACTCCATCCCTCTCCCCAACTCCTGTCTGAGGCTGAACCAGGCTGCTCGCGACCTTGGTGCCATAATAGCTGACCCGGAAACCTGCTTTCGATCACATATCCGCAGCTTAACAACCTCAGTATCATCATCATCATCAGAGGCAGTCCCTCGAAGCGAGGGCGACTTGCTTCCTCGCCAAAAAGGGACGAGTTCACAGCACAGTCTACAGAGTCTATTTAAAAGGAGTCTCTATGAACTACAGCAAACAGAACTCATGATCGAAATTACAGCGACTTCTCTCGATTAAAGCAGGGTTATTGCTCCAGCAAAATGCAAGTGGGTGGAGGGCAGTTACACAATACAAGTTATAAGAAATAGGAGCAGGAGTAGGCCATACGGCCCCTCGAGCCTGCTCCGCCATTTAATACTGATCCAATCATGGACTCAGCTCCACTTCCCCGCCCCCTTATCCCCTTATTTAAGAAACTGTCTCTCTCTCTGCCTTAAATTTATTCAATGTCCCGGCTTCCACAGCTCTCTGAGGCAGCGAATTCCACAGATTTACAACCCTCCGAGAGAAGAAATTTCTCTTCATCTCAGTTTTAAATGGGCCGCCCCTTATTCTAAGATCATGCCCCCTAGTTCGAGTCTCCCCCATCAGTGGAAACATCTTCTCTGCATCCACCTTGTCAAGCCCCCTCATAATCTTTCGATAAGACCACCTCTCATTCTTGTGCATGAAATGAAATTGTAGTCACTCCAGCCGTGATTGACGGTGGAATTACCCAATCAGCTCCATTCTGGACGGGAATAATGGTGTCGCTATATTACTTTTGATTGGATACACGGCACAGAAACAGGCCATTCGGCCCAGCCAGTCCGTGCTGGCGTTTATACTCCACTCGAGCCTCCTCCCGTCTTTCCTCATCTAACTCTATCAGCCTAAACCTCTATTCCCTTCTCTCCCACATGCTTGTCCAGCCTCCCCTTAAATGCATCGATACTATTCGCCTCAACCACTCCCTGTGGCAGCGAGTTCCACATTCTCACTGCTCTCTGGGTAAAGAAGTTTCTCCTGAATTCCCCATTGGATTTCTGGGTGACGATCTTATATTGATGGCCTCTAGTTATGCTCTTCCCCACAAGTGGAAACATTCTCTCTGTATCCACTCCATCAAAACCTTTCATCATTTTAAAGTCCTAGGTTACCCCTCAGCCTTCTTTTTTCAAGAGAAAAGAGACCCAGCATGTTCATCCTTTCCTGATATGTATACCCTCGCATTTCTGGTATTGTCCTTGTAAATCTGCTCTGCGCCCTCTGCAGTGCCTCTCTATCCTTTTTATAATATGGCGACCAGAACTGTACGCAGTACTTGAAGTGTGGTCTAACCAAGGTTCGATACAGGGTTAGCATAACTTCCCTACTTTTCAATTCTATACCTCTAGAAATAAACCCTTGTTCTTGGTTTGCTTTTGGGCTATATGCAGCCATACGTGGAAAGGCCCCTATTCAAATAGGACGCCTGGGTCCTAATGCTTACCCTCCAGTAGGAAGATGTTGACACACTAAGGCATGTCCGAATTCAAAAGCTCACTGCGTAGGAGGGGGGCATGGAGGTATGTGGTTGCAGAACCAATGTCCCATCACTCCGCGGCAGAGGTCAAGAGGACGTTGGTTAGGCTAGCGAGCAACGTTGTCTCATCCCCCCGCCCTCCCTCCCACGCACCCGCCCACCCCCCCGCCCCCCCCTCGCACCCTCCCTCCCCACGCACCCTCCCTCCCAACCCCCCCCTCCCACGCACCCCCCCCAACGCACCCTCCCTCCCACGCACCCCCCACACACACCCTCCCTCCCACCCCCCCCCACCCTCCCTCCCACGCACCCCCCACCACACACCCTCCCTCCCACCCCCCCACCACACACCCTCCCTCCCACCCCCCCACCACACACCCGCCCTCCCACCCCCCCACCACACACCCGCCCTCCCACCCCCCCCCACACACCCGCCCTCCCACCCCACCCCCACACATCCTCCCACACCCTCCCTCCCATCCCCCCCGACACACCCTCCCACACACCCTCCCTCCCTCCCATTCCCCCTCCCACACACCCTCCCTCCCTCCCCCCTCACACCCTCCCTCCCATTCCCATACCCACCTTCCCATTCCCACATCCTCCGTCCCATTCCATCCCCCCCACACCCTCCCTCTCACACAGCCTCCCTCCCATTCCCCCTCCCACACACCCTCCCTCCCATTCCCCCCCCCACACCCTCCCTCCCATTCCCTCCCCCACACCCTCCCTCCCATTCCCCCCCCCACACCCTCCCTCCCATTCCCCCCCCCACACACTCCCTCCAACCTGCCTCCATTCCCTTTCCCCCCATACCCTCCCACCCAACGACACTGGTTTCGAAGAAGCTCCTTACGTTAGTGGGGCCGGATACCTTCCTCCGGTCCGGGATCTCCGACTTGTTGGGGTTGTTGGCACTGCTGACCATGGGGCTGGAGGGCGGGGCCCCGCTCCTGTTGCTGCCAGTGACACCGCTGCCGGTCACCGTGCTGCCGCTTACTTTGCGGGATGGGACGCGGTCCTCCTTCAGGTCGTTGTCGGCCGTGCTGGTCTGGCTCCGCTTCGGGTGAGAGGTCAGGGCGGCTGGCCCACCTGTGGGGAAACAACGGCACACTCCCGTTAACCGTTCATACAGCAACTAACCCCTGCTTCCTCCTCCGTCACTGCAACACAGAATCTATTTAATCAGCGCGCCATACCAAACAGTCTACAGTGTCTATTTAATCAGCACACTACAGCAAACAGTCTACAGTGTCTATTTAATCAGCACACTACAGCAAACAGTCTACAGTGTCTATTTAATCAGCGCACTACAGCAAACAGTCTAGTGTCTATTTAATCAGCACACTACAGCAAACAGTCTACAGTGTCTATTTAATCAGCACACTACAGCAAACAGTCTACAGTGTCTATTTAATCAGTGCACTACAGCAAACAGTCTACAGTGTCTATTTAATCAGTGCACTACAGCAAACAGTCTACAGTGTCTATTTAATCAGCGCACTACAGCAAACAGTCTACCGTGTCTATTTAATCAGCGCACTATAGCAAACAGTCTACAGTGTCTATTTAATCAGTGCACTACAGCAAACAGTCTACAGTGTCTATTTAATCAGCGCACTACAGCAAACAGTCTACCGTGTCTATTTAATCAGCGCACTATAGCAAACAGTCTAGTGTCTATTTAATCAGTGCACTACAGCAAACAGTCTAGTGTCTATTTAATCAGCGCACTATAGCAAACAGTCTACAGTTTCTATTTAATCAGCGCACTACAGCAAACAGTCTACAGTGTCTATTTAATCAGTGCACTACAGCAAACAGTCTACCGTGTCTATTTAATCAGCGCACTATAGCAAACAGTCTACAGTGTCTATTTAATCAGCGCACTACAGCAAACAGTCTACCGTGTCTATTTAATCAGCGCACTATAGCAAACAGTCGACAGTGTCTATTTAATCAGCGCACTACAGCAAACAGTCTACCGTGTCCATTTAATCAGCGCACTATAGCAAACAGTCTACAGTGTCTATTTAATCAGCGCACTACAGCAAACAGTCTACAGTGTCTATTTAATCAGCGCACTATAGCAAACAGTCTACAGTGTCTATTTAAAAAGAGTCTCTACGAACTGCAGCAAATAGAACATATGACCGAAAGCACAGCAACTTCTCAGAAAGGTCAGGCACGGGGCAGGTTAGGCGTCAGGTGGGGCTCAGTGGGTTACACTCTCTCGCGCCCTCGAGTCAGAAGGTTTGTGGGTTTGAGTCCTGCTCCAGGGACTTGAGCTTGTAAATCCAGGCCAACACTCCCGGCGCAGTGCTGAGGGAGTGCCGCACTGCCGGAGGTGCCGTCTTTTGTATAATTAGAAAATAACCGCCAACACAAAAAACACAAAGCAAACGCAAAGGATAATAGGTCCTTCTCTCTGAACGATGAGGAAACCATTCTCTCTCTCTCTCTCCCGTTCCCCCTCCTCACTCCGCCGATACCCTCTTTGCTCTCTCAGGCCACCGTCTGCTCTCTCAGGTGGACGTAAAAGATCCCATGGCCACTATTTCGAAGAAGAGCAGTGGAGATGTCCTGGGGCCAATATTTATCCCTCAAACAGCATCACTAAAAACAGATTATCTGGGTCATTATCACAGTGCTGTTTGTGGGAGCTTGCTGTGCGCAAATTAGCTGCCGCGTTTCCCACATTACAACAGTGACTACAATTCACAGACTACCTCATTGTCTGTAAAGCCCTGGGGCACTATATAAAGTTAAAATCTTTTTTTTTTTATAAACGTAACGAGGAATGACCCTTGTCCTCTACCCCAACTTCAAGAGAGAAATTCCTTTTCCCCGGCCAGCCAAATGTAAGCGAGAAGGGGCGGGTTTATTCTGTGACCGCTAGGCCTAGATTGTGCGCTCAAATCTGCGGGGACACTTGAACCCACACCTCCCACTGACCCAGGGGTGAAGCGCCTCGGGACATTTTGCTACGCTAACTGCGCTATATAAATGCAAATTGTCGTTCTTGGCAGGACACGAAATTCGGTTGAAGGGCGCTAATATCGGGTTGGCGCTAAATTTAACGTGGATGATTATTAGCGACGGGAACAGCAAAATTCCAATGTTGCGTCCCGAGAGTGGAGGGGAGCACTGAGGGAGATGTTCCACACTTCTCTCAGGAAGGTCAATGGTATCTTGGCCTTTATTGCAAAGGGGATGGAGTATAAAAGCAGGGAAGTCTTGCTACAGCTATACAGGGTATTGGTGAGGCCACACCTGGAGTACTGCGTGCAATTTTGGTTTCCATATTTACGAAAGGATACACTTGCTTTGGAGGCAGTTCAGAGAAGGTTCACTCGGTTGATTCCAGGGATGAGGGGGTTTGACTTATGAGGAAAGGTTGAGGAGGTTGGGCCTCTACTCATTGGAATTCAGAAGAATGAGAGGTGATCTTATCAAGACATATTATGAGGGGGCTCGACAAGGTGGATGCAGAGAGGATGTTTCCACTGATGGGGGAGACTAGAACTAGGGGGCACGATCTTAGAATAAGGGGCCGCCCATTTAAAACTGAGATGAGGAGAAATTTCTTCTCTCAGAGGGTTGTAAATCTGTGGAATTTGCTGCCTCAGAGAGCTGTGGAAGCTGGGACATTGAATATATTTAAGACAGAAATAGACAGTTTCTTAACCGATAAGGGGGCGGGCAGGGAAGTGGAGCTGAGTCCATGATCGGATCAGCCAAGATCGTATTGCATGGCGGAGCAGGCTCGAGGGGCCGTATGGCCGACTCCTGCTCCTATTTCTAATGTTTCTTATATCCCGTTGCTAAAGAGCCGGCTGCATAGCACCCTAAGGGAGGCCTCCCTGCAAACAAACAACAAAAAGAAACACCTCCTGGACATTATTCGCCCCAAATAAAGTTAAATGGCAAAAAAGACAAAAATTCCAACGGCCACGCACACGTTTACCCGATGCAGTCACAGCCTTTCCCTTCGTGCCCCGGGACAGCGCAGCGCGGCCAGGCTTTCTCCGGCGGGGGCGCGACGGGCGGCGGGCAAACCGACGTTTGTTTCCGCGTCGCGACCTGGGGGGGGGGGGGAGGGGGGGGCGTTGCACACCGGCACGGCCCGATGCTCCCGGCCGATACTCCTCCGCACCGCCGGCACCGGCAAACTGAAGTTGCCGCACGGCGCTACTGTCAACGTGCGCTGGCGCTAACCCTTTAGCGCCCCTCAGTGGAGGGGGGGGGAGCGCTATCCAACTGAATTTCTCCCCCACGCCGAGTTAGTGTTTTATTTTGGGGGGGGGGGGGGGGAGGGGGTGTTGGGCCCCACCCTCCCTCCCCATTTCTTTGCTGCCCCTCGGCACGGCCCGGGACGGGATGGAGGCGGGCGGAAGGGCCGCAGTGGTGTAAACATAGAAACATAGAAAATAGGTGCAGGAGTAGGCCATTCGGCCCTTCTAGCCTGCACCGCCATTCAATGAGTTCATGGCTGAACATGAAACTTCAGTACCCCATTCCTGTTTTCTCGCCATACCCCTTGATCCCCCGAGTAGTAAGGACTACATCTAACTCCCTTTTGAATATATTTAGTGAATTGGCCTCAACTACTTTCTGTGGTAGAGAATTCCACAGGTTCACCACTCTCTGGATGAAGAAGTTTCTCCTCATCTCGGTCCTAAATGGCTTACCCCTTATCCTTAGACTGTGACCTCTGGTTCTGGACTTCCCCAACATCGGGAACATTCTTCCTGCATCCAACCTGTCCAAACCCATCAGAATTTTAAACGTTTCTATGAGGTCCCCTCTCACTCTTCTGAACTCCAGTGAATACAAGCCCAGTTGATCCAGTCTTTCTTGATAGGTCAGTCCCACCATCCCGGGAATCAGTCTGGTGAACCTTCGCTGCACTCCCTCAATAGCAAGAATGTCCTTCCTCAAGTTAGGAGACCAAAACTGTACACAATACTCCAGGTGTGGCCTCACCAAGGCCCTGTACAACTGTAGCAACACCTCCCTGCCCCTGTACTCAAATCCCCTCGCTATGAAGGCCAACATGCCATTTGCTTTCTTAACCGCCTGCTGTACCTGCATGCCAACCTTCAGTGACTGATGTACCATGACACCCAGGTCTCGTTGCCCCTCCCCTTTTCCTAATCTGTCACCATTCAGATAATAGTCTGTCTCTCTGAAGTGTACTCACTGAAGTCGCTGTGCCGTCGCTGCCGGTGGTAGGTGGACGAGCTGCGTTGGCTCTTGCTGTGCGTCGAGCTCTGGCTGGTGGTGCTGGTGTTCAGCTCGTTGCTGGGCCGCACCTTGGCTAGCGAAAGGTTGCTGCCCGAGCGCGAGTCACTGCCGTCCAACTGCAAGGCGGAAAGAAGCAAAAAAAAAATAAAATAAAATTGACAAAGAAGATCCAGGCGTGGCAGCGGTCATTTTGGTCCCTCCCAATTTACAAAGTCTCCTCAAAGCGCCTACTTCCAGGTTGCCAACGCCCAACGTTGAGTATATTCAAGACTGAGATCGATAGATTTGGGGATATTAAGGGAATCGAGGGATTATGGGGATCGTGCAGGCAAGTGGAGTTGAGGTCGAAGGTCAGATCGGCCATGACCGCATTGAATGGCGGAGCAGGCTCAAGGGGCCGAATGGCCGACTCCTGCTCCTATTTCTTATGTTAACAGTTCCAAAAGCAAACTAAAGGGTAAGAATGGAGAACAGCCATTAACTCAAGTACAAGTGGTTACAGTAAGGCACGGCCAACCCAGAGGTCAAAGTGCACCATAAGAACATAATGACGTAATAAGAGCAGGAGTCGGCCATTCGGCCCCTCGAGCCTGCTCCGCCATTCAGTAAGATCGCGGCTGATCTGATCTTGGCCTCAACGCCACTTCCCTGCCCGCTCCCCTTAACCCTTTGTTCCCTTATCGTTCAAAAATCTGTCTATCTCCGCCTTAAATTTATTCAATGACCCAACCCTCACAGCTCCCTGGGGCAGAGAATTCCACAGATTCACAACCCTCAGAGAGAAATTCCTCCTCATCTCCGTTTTAAATGGGCGACCCCTTATTCTGAGACTATGGCCCCTAGTTCTAGATTCCCCCCACGAGGGGAAATATCCTCTCTGCATCTACCCTGTCGAGCCCCCCCAGAATCTTAATACGTCTCAATAAGATCACCTCTCATTCTTCTAAACTCCAATGAGTACAGGCCCAACCTGCTCAACCTTTCTTCATATGACAACCCCTTCATCCCAGGAATCAACCCGAGTGAATCTTGGTTATGGTGTCATTTGGAACTGCGATCAATCTGGTCACATGAGGGCGAGCACCAGGAATATAACCAGGGAAGCCTCCAGATTGTTGTCAAAACCCAACTCATTCATCACTGTCCTACAGGAGAGGGGAGCCACCCCTCCCCACCCACCCCCCGCCGACCCCCTCTGGCCTACATGTGACTCCAGTCCCATATGGTGTGGATGATGCTTAATGCCCCCACCACCCCAGCTGTATACAATTGCTGCGAAGTTGAAGAAGATAACCGGACGGGTCTATCAACAGCGTCTCAGGCATTGCCTCTGGACGAGGCGAAGTTAATCCCAATCCAGCCCTCCCTACTAACAGCTGGAGGCACTGGTGCCCAAGTTAGGAGAGGTGTCCCATGGACTCGCTAAACACCAGCCCCCACAGCAGCTGTACCCACAGAGTCGTAGCTGTCAGTCAACGTCTCAAACTCCTCCCATCACCACCCCGGGCTGTGAGCCAGTGTTGGTGAACAAGTTCAAGGCGGTTAATCATCTCCCAACCCTTAAACGCTGGAGTAGGAGTTTGGTCTCATTCTCGGCCTAGTTCCTGAAGAGCGAGGGACCCACACCACAAAACCACCTTAACTTGGCACAAAGAGACACCACGCCATGCGGGAATTGGAAAATGACACACTAGAACCAAAGGCGACATGAGGAAAAACCTTTTTTATGTAGTTGGTCCGACCACAACTGGAGTACTGTGTCCAATTCTGGGCCCCGCACTTTAGGAAGGATGTGAAGGCCTTAGAGACGGGTGCAGAAAAGATTTACGAGAATGGTTCCAGGGATGAGGGACTTCAGTGACGTGGATAGACTGGAGAAGCTGGGGTTGTTCTCCTCGGAGCAGAGAAGGTTGAGAGGAGATTTGATCGAGGTGTTCAAAATCATGAGGGGTCTCGAGAGTAGATCGAGAAAAACTGTTCCCATTGGCGGAAGGGTCGAGGACCAGAGGGACACAGATTTAAGGCGATTGGCAGAAGAACCAAAGGCGACACGAGGGAAAACGTTTTTACGCAGCGAGTGGTTAGGATCTGGAATGCGCTGCCTGAGAGGGTGGTGGAGGCAGACTCGAACGCGGCTTTCAAAAGGGGAGTTGGCTAAGTCCCTGAAGGGGAAATAAATTGCCGGGCTACGGGGAAAGGGCGGGGGAGTGGGACTGGCTGAGGTGCTCTCGCAGAGAGCCGGCACGGCCTCCTGTGTTGTGACCATTCTCTGATTCTATGATGTCCTCAACCATAGACTCCAGACCCTCTCAGTGCATCGGTTCGAACAGCTCCGTCCCACCACACACACTCTCACAGAACGGTAGGGTCAGTTCCTGACGCGCAAACAGTGCAAACTATCGCAGCAGCAAGTGAATGGGCGTCCATTCAACACCATCTGTAGGTCATGTTCCAAAGCAGGAATGTGCCACCTGACGGAGCGACTGAGGGGGGCGGGGGGGGGGGAATGGAATGGCCCAAGGGAACGACAAGGCAACATAATGGTTATGTTACAGGTCTAAAGGAGTTTTTTTCTTAAGAGCTTTCGCGACTAAATCCAGCACCAGAGGGCGTGAATCGCCACACACATTTCTGCATTCCTCTTGCAGAACAAGGGGTACGGTGGCATAGCGGTTATGTCACAGGACCAGTAATCCCGAGGCCTGGACTGATGATCCGGAGACCCGAGTTCGAATCCCACCACGGCAGCTGGGGAATTTAAATTCAGTTAATTAAATAAATATGGAATTAAAAAGCTCGTGTCAGTAATAGTGACCATTGACTACCGGATTGTCGGGTTCACTAATGCCCCTTTAGGGAAGGAAATCTGCCGCCCTTACTCGGTCTGGCCGATATGTGACTCCAGACCCACAGCGATGTGGTTGATCATGAACTGCCCTCTCTGAAATGGCCCCAGCGAGACACTGCGTCGTACCAAACCGCTCCGACAAAGTCAGCACCTTCACCCCACGGGACTGCAGCGGTTCAAGAAGGCGGCTCACCACCACCTTCTCAAGGGGGCAATTAGGGATGGGCAATAAATGCCGGCCTTGCCAGCAACACCCACATCCCGAGAACGAATAAATAAAAATTAAACAAAATTCCTAACACACAAGCTGTGGAAATGATCACAGCAGCAGGTGAATGGGCGTTCGTTCAACACCGTCTGTAGGTCTTGTTTCGGAGGAGGAATGTGCCACCTGATGGAGCGACGGAGGGGGAAATGGATCAGCCCAACTCAGCCCCTCCACGACACACAGTTGGCTCCAATTTGTACGCAGGAGCTTAGACCCTTTACTCTGCTGTTTTTCCCCCTCTTATTTCCTCATGTAATATTGCACTCGATCGAGGAGAGAGTTGCATTGAGGCAACTCCGTGCTCGGGCTCAGTGCCAAACCAATGTAATATACTGCTCCACCCAGTGGACTACTGTGGTAATGCAACTGATGTGGAACAAATAAAAGGAACATGTGACCATGTCACCTGACAAGTTCCTATGTAACGGAGCCATCTTGTAATTATGTGTTTATGATGCGGTAAAGAAGATATTGCATAGCCCCGCACCAGGTCAGGTGTAACGGTGGGTGAGATGTCCAGGGCAACTCCTCTTTGCTCTGCTCAAACACCCAACCTCAAAAAAACTTCATTCCTGTGCCTTTGCATCAATTCCATTTCTCTTCCATCATGCCAATTTAGTGCCAAATTATGTAACTTTCTGGCTATGCCTCGGACCCACTGGAACTTGGGTCTGTAAACTGTCCCAGATTCGTTTTATTCAGGAATCTTACAGTGCAGCGTTGCCTCTCATGGAAAATTACTGCACAGGAGGCCCATCGTGTCCGCGCCGGTCGAAAAAGAGCTACCCAGCCTAATCCCACTTTCCAGCTCTCGGTCCGTAGCCCTGTAGGTTACGGCACTTCAGGTGCACATCCAAGTACTTGTTAAATGTGGTGAGGGTTTCTGCCTCTACCACCCTTTCGGGCAGTGAGTTCCGCCCCAGACCCCCAACACCCTCTGGGTGAAGAAACGTTTCCTCATCTCCCCTCCAATCCCTCCACCAATTGCTTTAAGGGGAGTAAGGGGTGATGGGGAGCGGGCAGGGAAGTGGAGCTGAGTCCATGATCGGATCAGCCATGGTCGTATTAAATGGCGGAGCAGGCTCGAGGGGCCGTATGGCCGACTCCTGCTCCTATTTCTTATGTTCTTACGTTGTTGACCTCTCTGCTAAGCGAAATAGGTCCTCCCTATCCACTCTATCCAGGCCCCTGATAATTTTACACACCTCAATTAAACCTCCCCTCAGCCTCCTCCGTTCCAAGGAAAACAACCCCAGCCTATCCAATCCTTCCTCATAGCTGAAGTTTTCCAGTCCTGGCAACATCCTGGTAAATCCCCTCTCCAGTGCAATCACATCTTCCTGTAACGCGGTGACCGGAACTGCACGCAGTACTCCAGCTGCGGCCTATCTAGTGTGGTGTACAGTTTTCAAGCATAACCCCACCCTCCTGCTCTTGTATTCTATGCCTCGGCCTTTCGTTCAATCAGTTTGCGGTTGGAATTGAACCTTGGTGCCAGAGGCGAGAAATCACCATGACAACCCATTGATCCGCCCACAGCGCAGATTGACGTGCTGGAGGTGTGGCCTTTTACCTCACTTTTGTTCCTGCCCAGGAGCAGGTAGGTAGCCGTCACTTCGTTGTACTTGTGCTTGGTCAGAGCTTCTTTGATTTCTTCCCGCGTGTAACCCATTGCGACCATCAATTCTATCGAAGAAACACAGGAGATAGTATTAGTTTGAGGTGCCCCTCGTATCGAGGATGACTTGCTTCCACACCAAAAAGGGGATGCGTTCACGGGTATTTCAATGAGGGACCTGATAAGAACATAAGAAACAGGAGCAGGAGTAGGCCATACGGCCCCTCGAGCCTGCTCCGCCATTTAATACGATCATGGCTGATCCGATCATGGACTCAGCTCCACTTCCCTGCCCGCCCCCTTATCGGTTAAGAAACTGTCTATCTCTGTCTTAAATTTATTCAATGTCCCGGCTTCCACAGCTCTCTGAGGCAGCGAATTCCACAGATTTACAACCCTCAGAGAAGAAATTCCTCCTCAACTCTGTTTTAGATGTGTGGCCCCTTATTTTAAGATCATGCCCCCTAGTTCTGGTCTCCCCCATCAGTGGAAACATCCTCTCTGCATCCACCTTGTCAAGCCCCCTCATATTCCAAGTCCCGAACTACATCCTGAAGGGTGGAAGATGCCTGTGCGTGGATTTTTTTAACGTGGGGTGGCCGTTGCACACCAGCCACCACACGGGGCTTGACAGAGCGAGGTCTTAGTCCAGTGGCAAGGGTTAACCAGGACGGCTGGAGACCTGCTCTGCTGCACGGACCCAGTGCGCACACATATCGCACAGTGTGGGCTGGGCCCGTGCTGCCCCAGGGCTCCAAACTCTCGCCTCTCCTGGGCCCTAAACTCTCGCCTCTCCTGGGCCCTAGACTCTCGCCTCTCCTGGGCCCTAGACTCTCGCCTCTCCTGGGCTCTAGACTCTCGCCTCTCCTGGGCCCTAGACTCTCGCCTCTCCTGGGCCCTAAACTCTCGCCTCTCCTGGGCCCTAAACTCTCGCCTCTCCTGGGCCCTAAACTCTCGCCTCTCCTGGGCCCTAAACTCTCGCCTCTCCTGGGCCCTAAACTCTCGCCTCTCCTGGGCCCTAAACTCTCGCCTCTCCTGGGCCCTAAACTCTCGCCTCTCCTGGGCCCTAAACTCTCGCCTCTCCTGGGCCCTAAACTCTCGCCTCTCCTGGGCCCTAAACTCTCGCCTCTCCTGGGCCCTAAACTCTCGCCTCTCCTGGGCCCTAAACTCTCGCCTCTCCTGGGCCCTAAACTCTCGCCTCTCCTGGGCCCTAAACTCTCGCCTCTCCTGGGCCCTAAACTCTCGCCTCTCCTGGGCCCTAAACTCTCGCCTCTCCTGGGCCCTAAACTCTCGCCTCTCCTGGGCCCTAAACTCTCGCCTCTCCTGGGCCCTAAACTCTCGCCTCTCCTGGGCCCTAAACTCTCGCCTCTCCTGGGCCCTAAACTCTCGCCTCTCCTGGGCCCTAAACTCTCGCCTCTCCTGGGCCCTAAACTCTCGCCTCTCCTGGGCCCTAAACTCTCGCCTCTCCTGGGCCCTAAACTCTCGCCTCTCCTGGGCCCTAAACTCTCGCCTCTCCTGGGCCCTAAACTCTCGCCTCTCCTGGGCCCTAAACTCTCGCCTCTCCTGGGCCCTAAACTCTCGCCTCTCCTGGGCCCTAAACTCTCGCCTCTCCTGGGCCCTAAACTCTCGCCTCTCCTGGGCCCTAAATTCTCGCCTCTCCTGGGCCCCGATCAAAAATAAAGCAGTCAGTAACAGGACATCAATTAGTCTCCTCTTACTGTGGAGACATCAAGTATCGACACGATTTTCTGCTGATGTTAATAATCCTTCAACTAGGCTGGAGTTTAATATTTTGATATTTCAAATAACAGGGGATAGACAAGCACACAGTGTCACACAGGTCTCCGCGGCATCGCAGCTCCTCCATTCAGAGACGGATGAGGTGTCCCATGGACTCGTTGAACAACAGCCTCCACGGCAGTTGTATCCACAGAGTTGTAGCTGTCAGCCATGTCTCAGACTCCTCCCCGGGCCGTGAGCCAGTGTTGGTGAACAAGTTCAAGGCGGCTAATCGCCTCCCAACCCTTGAATGCTGGACCGGGAGTTTGGTCCCATTCTCGGCCTAGCTCCTCATGAGCGAGGGGGCCCACACCACAAAACCACCTTAACTTGGCACAAAGGGACACCAAACTAACATCGATAATGTTTTGTTAGCCAAGGGTGTTAAGGCTTACGGAACAAAAACAGAGATGAGAAGGAATTTATTCTCAGAGGGTGGTGAATCTGTGGAATTCTCTGCCCCGGAGAGCTGGGACATTGAATATATTTAAGGTGGAGATAGACAGATTATTGAAGGATAAGGGAGTAAAGAGTTATGGGGAGCGGGCAGGGAAGTGGAGCTGAGGCCAAGATCAGAGCAGCCATGGTCTTATTGAATGGCAGAGCAATCTCGAGGGGCCGAATGGCCGACTCCTGCTCCTATAATGTTCTTATGTAGATGGAGTTAAGATACAGATCAGCCGTGATCTCATTGAATGGCGGAACAGGCTCGAGGGGCTGAATGGCCGACTCCTATTTCTTATGTTCTCCTGTTCCTATGGAGGGGAGGTGGACCTTCTCAACCTTTGAGGGGGGGGGCCCTTCCTCTTTTCCTTTTTTGTAGAGAAACGGAGGCCTTGATCACCAACACACGTGTCTTAAATAATCACCGAACGCGAGCAGCTTAAACAAGGCGGCTATGAATAAATGGCAGTGTTCGGCGCTGAACGAGTTTCCTTCCTCACCAATGCGCTTGTTGTCGCCCAGGTCCTGCTCGGGCTCCATGTACGGTCGAAGCTCCTCACCGTCACAGCCAACGTTTATCCATTTGTCCTTCATGATTTGCTGGAGAGACAGGGAGGGGTGGAGAGTTAGTGTTGGGCCCATTGACGTCGACCCACGGTGCTCGAGCTGACCGAAGGGGCAAACATCTGGTTCCTGACCAGACCGCCTGGCGAAATTGCTAAACAACAACCTGCCTTTAACACACTAAAATATCCCAAGGTGCTTTTCAGCTGACACCTGTGAGGTATGCGCCTGGTGAGCATGCTCACAGGTTGGTAGAGCTGTTGAGTTGGGAGTGGCTTAGCCAGTCACGAGATGTTCACAAGACTCAATAAAACCCCGGCCAGTTGGGTTCGGGGGATCCACGATGGGGCAGGTGGTTGTGAGCCTTGTGGACGGAACTGGTAATGTGTCGTGTGATTGTTAAACCCTTGCTAATAAACCAACTAGTTCTTAATAGCTAGTCACCCCCGGCAACCCCTCCCCTTCCCATGGCACCTTCCCATGCAAGCGCAGGAAATGCATCACCTGCCCCTTTACCTCCTTTCCCACTGTCCAGGGCCCCAAATGACCCATTTATCCCGACTCTCTGTTTTCTGTTAGTTAGCCAATCCTCTATCCATGCTAATATATTACCCCCAACCCCGTGAACTTTTATCTTGTGCAGTAACCTCTTTTGTGGCACCTAGTCAAAAATGCCTTCTGGAAATCCAAATACACCACATCCACTGGTTCCCCCTTATCCACCCTGCCCGTTACATCCTCAAAGAACTCCAGCAAATTTGTCAAACATGATTTCCCGTTCATAAAACCATGCTGACTGCTTGATAGAATTATGTTTTTCCAAATGTCCTGCTACTGCTTCCTTAATAACGGACACCAGCATTTTCCCAACGACAGATGTTAGGCTCACTGGTCTATAGATCACTGCTTTCTGTCTGCCTCCTTTTTTTTTTTTTTTAAATAGGGGCGTTTGTTACATTTGCAGTTTTCCAATCTGCTGGGACCGCCCCAGAATCCAGGGAATTTTGGTAGATTACAGCCAATGCATCCACAGTGCTCCAAGTGTGGTTTATGGAGACTAGAACTGTTCTCAGTACTTTGCATATTAAAGAGGAAAAATACACTTGTCAAATGCATATCCTTTGACATAAAACTACAGAGAGTTCATGCATGGACTAAGTACCAAATCTGATATACTACTATTTATCTCTCATCTGCTGCTCCCCCACCAATGTATATATCCTGTAACAAGCCCATATTGGTGCGTGGAGGGAGAGGAGCAGCCCTCTTGGTGGGGGCTTACCATGTTCCCTGGTCAACAGAGCTCCAATGCTATATTAAGAGGAAACGTTACAAAGGACACCCTCAAAGCCTCCATGATAAAGTGCAACATCCCCACCGACACCTGGGAGTCCCTGGCCAAAGACCAGTCCGCCCTGAGTGGAGGAAGTGCATCCGGGAGGGCACTGAGCACCTCGAGTCTCGTCGCCGAGAGCGTGCAGAAACCCAAGCGCAGGCAGCGGAAGGAGCGTGCGGCAAACCAGTCCCACCCACCCCTTCCCTCAACCACTGTCTGTCCCACCTGTGACAGGGACTGTGGCTCTCGTATTGGACTGTTCAGCCACCTAAGGACTCATTTTTAGAGTGGAAGCAAGTCTTCCTCGATTCTGAGGGGCTGCCTCTGATGATGATGAATGGTATAAACCACCAGGGAGGAGGGGGAAACGGAGTTCCAAAAGGTGGTTCTCGGATTCATGGCTTCTGGTTAAGTTCGGCTTACCTCTAGCGTACCCCGTTTGGCGGGGTTGAGTACGAGAAAGCGTTTGAGGATATTCTCGCAGTCGGTCGACATGTAGAAGGGGACTCGGTACTTCCCCCTCAGCACTCGCTCCCTCAGCTCCTGCGGACACAAAGCACCGACGTTAACCCTCATCGAGACGTTTCCGGATGACGCGAAAAATCAGCCGTGCGGTTGATAATGAAGAAGAAAGCTGTGGACTGCAGGAAGATATCGATCAACTGGTCAGGTGGGCAGAACAGTGGCAAATGGAATTCCAGTCGGAGAAGTGTGAGGTCATGCATTTGGGGAGGGCTAACAAGGAAAGGGAAGACACATTAAATGGTAGGACACTGAAGTGTAGAGGAACAGAGGGACCCTGGAGTGCATGTCCACAGATCCCTGAAGGTAGCAGGGCAGGTAGATAAGGTGGGTAAGAAGGCATACGGAATACTTGCCTTTATTAGCTGAGGCACAGAATACAAGAGCAGGGGGGTTATACTTGAACTGTATAAAACACTAGTTAGGCCACAGCTGGAGTACTGCGTGCAGTTCTGCTCACCACATTACAGGAAAGATGTGATTGCACTGGAGAGGGTACAGAGGAGATTTACCAGGATATTGCCTGGACTGGAGAATTTTAGCGATGAGGAAAGATTGGATAGGCTGGGGTTGTTTTCCTTGGAACAGAGGAGGCTAAGGGGAGACCTGATTGAGGTGTATAAAATTATAAGGGGCCTGGATAGAGTGGATAGGAAGGACCTGTTTCCTTTAGCAGAGGGGTCAACAACCAGGGAGCATAGATTTAAAGTAATTGGGGGAGGTTTAGAGGGGATTTGAGGGGAGATTTCTTCACCCAGAGGGCGGTGGGGGTCTGGGGCGGAACTCACTGCCTGAAAGGGTGGTAGAGGCAGAAACCCTCACCACATTTTAAAAGTACTTGGATGTGCACTTGGAGTGCCGTAACCTACAGGGCTACGGACCGAGAGCTGGAAAGTGGGATTAGGCTGGGTAGCTCTTTGTCGGCCGGCGCGGACACGATGGGCCGAAATGGCCTCCTTCCGTGCTGTAAATTTCTATGATTCGAGGCCTTCGATGGGGAGAAGACGCACGAGTTAGCTCGAGCAAAGGTGCTTCGCAGAGGAGTGCGGATTAGTGAGTGTACACGGTCGTCAAACAGCCAACGGCTCCCTGAAGCCAGCCCATGCCTCAGTGGGTCCGTACTGCTTATTTCAGAGCTGGCATTTAGCAGTTGCTTCTTTTGCTCCCAAGATTGGGTCAGGGTTTTAAATTTAGTTCTGGAAAAATTTAAGTCAGAAGCTGTGTGTTTTGCGTTCCATATTTTTGCTCCGGTCTTTAAGATGCTTTATCCCGAAAGTTGCGTTTCAAGAATGACCCCAGCTGTAGTTTCCCTTCTCACACAACTCACATCAACTCCGATCACAGCAGCATAGGAACAGGGCGAACCCCTCCAGCATGTCCCGCCCTTCAGTTAGATCGTGGGTGATCTGTATCTTAACTCCATCTGCTCACCTCAGTTTCCTATCCCTTGATATCCTTTCATATCAAAAATCTATCACCCCACCCCCCCCCCCCGCCTCAACACGATTTTGGGGGCGAGTTTTCCAAATTTCCACTAGAATTGTGTGTGAAGAAGTGCTTCCTGACATCACGCCTGAACGGCCTGGCTCTAATTTTAAGGTTATGCCCACTTGTTCCTGACTCTCCCACTCCAGGGACTTGAGCACAAAGATCTAGGCTGACACTCCCAGTGCAGTGCCGAGGGAGCGCCGCACTGTCGGAGGGGCAGTGCCGAGGGAGCGCCGCACTGTCGGAGGGGCAGTGCCGAGGGAGCGCCGCACTGTCGGAGGGGCAGTGCCGAGGGAGCGCCGCACTGTCGGAGGGGCAGTGCCGAGGGAGCGCCGCACTGTCGGAGGGGCAGTGCCGAGGGAGCGCCGCACTGTCGGAGGGGCAGTGCCGAGGGAGCGCCGCACTGTCGGAGGGGCAGTGCCGAGGGAGCGCCGCACTGTCGGAGGGGCAGAGCCGAGGGAGCGCCGCACTGTCGGAAGGGCAGTGCCGAGGGAGCGCCGCGCTGTCGGAGGGGCAGAGCCGAGGGAGCGCCGCACTGTCGGAGGGGCAGAGCCGAGGGAGCGCCGCACTGTCGGAGGGGCAGAGCCGAGGGAGCGCCGCACTGTCGGAGGGGATGTCTTTCAGATGAGACGTTAAACCGAGGCCCCGTCTGCCCTCTTAGGTGAACGTAAACGATCCCACGGCACTATTTCGAAGAAGAGCAGGGGAGTTCTCCCCGGTCTCCTGGGCCCAATATTTATCCCTCAATCAACATAACAAAAACAGATTATCTGGGTCATTATCACATTGCTGTTTGTGGGAGCTTGCTGTGCACAAATTAGCTGCCGTGTTTCCTACAATACAACAGTGACTACATTTCAAAAGTACTTCATTGGCTGTAAAGCACTTTGGGACATCTGATGGTCATGAAAGGCGCTATATAAATGCAAGTCTTTCTTTCAGAGGAGAGAGTTTATTGCCAACTGCCCTATCAACCCTTTAATCATCTTAAACAACTCAATTAGATTATCCCATAACTTTTTATACTCAAGGGAATACAAGACTCATCTATTGCACACTTTTAGTTCTGGAATCACGGTGGAGAATCTGCCCTGCACTCTCCAAGGGCAATATCAGAGTTGGTTTAATCCCAGAAACCATTTTAATTTTAGTCTCTTCTCTGCCTCAAAGTTCAAGTGTGGCCTTCAGACACAATTTTGTTCCAATTTTATTTGAATATCGACAGTCCACTTTTAGCCAACGATTCTTCGCTTCCTGTAGTTGACTAGAAATCTCACTGGCTGACCGACTGTGCCCATATTGGGTGCTGTAGCACTCTGGGTCAGAGCCCAGGGGTGAGAGGTCACACTCCGATCGGTTCTGCCACTCCGCTCTCTGAAGCGAGCTGCGGGAAGTCCCTGGGCTGAGGGATCCACCCCCACGCGGAAAGCCTGATTGGACAAGCAGACGGGGCCCAGTTTGTCGCACATGGTGGCTGAGGTCAAAGGACATGCGCCTCTCGCCGGCAAGCCGGAAAACAAGCGCTCAGCCACCAACGCTCGCGAGGGTCTGGTGTTTGGGATGGTACGATTGGCAGCAGTACTTTTTAAAAAAAATTCATTGGATGTGGGTGTCGCTGGCAAGGCCGGCATTTATTGCCCATCCCTAATTGCCCCTTGAGAACCTGGTGGTGAACCGCCTTCTTGAACCGCTGCAGTCCCGTGTGGTGAAGGTTTTCCTAGTGCCTCGCTGGGCCATTTCAGAGGGGGCAGTTAAGAGCCAATCACATTGCTGTGGGTCTGGAGTCACATATCGGCCAGACCGGGTAAGGGCGGCAGATTTCCTTCCCTAAAGGGCATCAGTGAACCAGCTGGGATTTTACGAAGCTCTGGTAGTTACAGGTTACCATTACTGACACCAAATTCCCCAGCTGCCGTGGTGGGATTCGACCTCATTTCTCATTGGTCTAGGTCCCTGGATTACTAGTCCAGTAACAATATAGTGCCGTTAACGTAGTGAAATGCGATTTGTCTTTCCCCCGGGGCTTTTGTTCACAGCCACTTCCTGAAGATTAATTCCTGGAGACTCCACTCCAGGGCAATCCTGGAGAGTTGGCAACTCTGCTCCTCGCCTCCCTCGGTCTGTACGCGACGTCCTGATTCGTCTCATCGTCTCTCGGCAGCAGGACAAAAGGCATCGAGGGGTATGGGGGGAAAAGCGGGAATGTGGTGTTGAGATAGAGGATCAGCCATGATCATAGTGAATGGCGGTGCAGGCTCGAGGGGTCGAATGGCCTACTCCAGCTCCTATTTTCTATGTTTCTGCTACTCTCGTCAACCTTGGAGGGGTGAGAGAGGGAGTGGGAGTGTGTGTGCACGCGTATGTTGGTGGTGCTGGGGAGGGGGGGTTGATGAGGAGGTTAAATCGACAGGTAGAAAGAATTAGAGCAGGGTTGTCTTATGAGGGAAGGTTGAGCAGGTTGGGCCTGTACTCATTGGAGTTTAGAAGAATGAGAGGGGATCTTATTGAAACGTATAAGATTCTGAGGGGGCTGGACAGGGTAGATGCAGAGAGGATGTTTCCCCTCGTGGGGGAATCTAGAACTAGGGGGGCATAGTTTCAGAATAAGGGGTCGCCCATTTAAGACGAAGATGAGGAGGAATTTCTTCTCGTGAATCTGTGGAATTCTCTGCCCCAGAGAGCTGTGGAGGCTGGGTCACTGAATCTATTTAAGGTGGAGATAGACTAATTTTTGAATGATAAGGGAGTGAAGGGTTATGGGGAGCGGGCAGGGAATTGGAGTTGAGGCCAAGATCAGATCAGCCAATGATTGTAGTTAATGGTGGAGCGGGCCCGAGGGGCCGAATGGCCGACTCCTAATTCTTATGGAACGGTGAACAAATTGCCCCGACCTCCCCGTCCCACAGGCGCAGTTCCCTCACCTTCAGGTTCTGGCCGTCGAAAGGCAGCGAGCCGCTGACCAGCGTGTACAGGATGACCCCCAGACTCCAGATGTCCACCTCGGGGCCGTCGTACTTCTTGCCCTGGAAGAGCTCGGGAGCTGCGTAGGGAGGGCTCCCGCAGAACGTGTCCAGCTTGTTCCCGAACTGGAACTCGTTGCTGAAGCCAAAGTCGGCAATCTTGATGTTGCAGTCGGCGTCGAGGAGAAGGTTCTCGGCCTGGAGGGGAGGAAGGAGAGTGAGAGAGTGAGAGAGTGAGAGAGTGAGAGAGTGAGAGAGCGAGAGAGCGAGAGAGCGAGAGAACGAGAGCGAGAACGAGAGCGAGAGAGCGAGGGCGAGAGAGAGAGAGCGAGAGAGAGAGAGCGAGAGAGAGCGAGAAAGAGAAAGCGAGAGAGAGCGAGAGAGGGCGAGAGAGGGCGAGAGAGGGCGAGAGAGGGCGAGAGAGAGCGAGAGAGAGCGAGGGCGAGAATTTAGGCATTTCTCTGTTTCCGGGGCGAGAATGGAGGCGGGGCGGGAAAGTTAGCGGCCGGGAATAGTTTGCGTTTCGGTGACGGAGTTTGGGCACCTGGGCCGTGCGTACACCTCTCATAGCACGAGGATGGGCAACTCCCGAGCTAAAGAACCGGGCTCCGCGAGGGGGCCTGGGGTGGCGGGGGAAACCTTAAAAGCATTCCCAAAACTTTGCCCGCGCCTCCACAACACACATCGCCAAAAGAACAAACGCTCGCGCTTACCTGCGGAGTATTTACCGTCCTCTCTGCCCGCCGGCTATACCGGACCGCGCCGATTTCCCAGGCGGTCGTCGCGGGCGCATCTCCGGGCAGACAGGTCGGGTAAAAGTCCAAATTCGCGCCGGCGTCGCCACAAGAGGCGTTTGCACACCCAGCGCAGCTCAGCGCCGCTTCAAAACCCGACCCGAGGATCGCGGCGGGAGACCTTCTCCGCTGCCTTTCACGCCGCTCCGGGGCAAAATCCCGCAGCGTGACGGAGCCCCCCCCCCCGCGGAGTTTCAAAACCTCCAGGTCCGAGATGTTGCCAACCAGGCCCGACTGCTCCCGGATCGCTCAGTCGGAAAACGCGTCGCCCAGCGGGAACATAAAGAAATGGCGGCAGTCCCACGTTCTACAGGTTCAACGTCTCACATGGGAATTGGCCGAAAAGCCAACATTTTTGAGAAAATCCCCTTTTCTGTTTAGTAAAATAAAATCCGGAATTATTGACAGAAAGCCCACGGGCCGGACGAGTTATCGGCTTCGCCGGTATGTTTTAAACGGCGTGCGATCGGTCAGAGTCTTGCCGAATGACCCTCGACCCCGGTCCGATCCAAATGACCCTCGACCCCGGCCCGAACGACCCCATTCAGAAATCCGGAAAAAGCCACAAACCGGCACGGTCTCAGTCACCGGATTGGAGACGTTGTACCTGCATTTAAAAAGCAACACTTGTCTAAATGGCGGCCTACCTTCAGATCGCGGTGCACGATGTTTCTCTGGTGGCAGTACTGCACTGCAGACACGATCTGGAACGCAGTTAACACAGGAATCAATCCTCGGCCTGAACGTTCATCCCACAGCGGCTGTCCCCGGAGAGAGCCGCAATTGCACTCAGACCGTGAAGTCCGCCTGTGCCCACTTCGCTCTCAAAGCTCCCGCATAGAAACATAGAAAATAGGTGCAGGAGTCGGCCATTCGGCCCTTCTAGCCTGCACCGCCATTCAATGAGTTCATGGCTGAACATGCAACTTCAGTACCCCATTCCTGCTTTCTCGCCATACCCCTTGATCCCCCTAGTAGTAAGGACTACATCTAACTCCTTTTTGAATATATTTAGTGAATTGGCCTCAACTACTTTCTGTGGTAGAGAATTCCACAGGTTCACCACTCTCTGGATGAAGAAGTTTCTCCTCATCTCGGTCCAAAATGGCTTAACCCTTATCCTCAGACTGTGACCCATGGTTCTGGACTTTCCCAACATCGGGAACATTCTTCCTGCATCTAAACTGCCTAAACCCGTCAGAATTTTAAACGTTTCTATGAGATCCTCTCTCATTCTTCTGAACTCCAGTGAATACAAGCCCAGTTGATCCAGTCTTTCTTGATATGTCAGTCCCGCCATCCCAGGAATCAGTCTGGTGAACCTTCGCTGCACTCCCTCAATAGCAAGAATGTCCTTTCTCAAGTTAGGAGACCAAAACTGTACACAATACTCCAGGTGTGGCCTCACCAAGGCCCTGTACAACTGTAGCAACACCTCCCTGCCCCTGTACTCAAATCCCCTTGCTATGAAGGCCAACATGCCATTTGCTTTCTTAACCGCCTGCTGTACCTGCATGCCAACCTTCAATGACTGATGTACCATGACACCCAGGTCTCGTTGCACCTCCCCTTTTCCTAATCTGTCACCATTCAGATAATAGTCTGTCTCTCTGTTTTTACCACCAAAGTGGATAACCTCACATTTATCCACATTATACTTCATCGGCCATGCATTTGCCCACTCACCTAACCTATCCAAGTCACTCTGCAGCCTCATAGCATCCTCCTCGCAGCTCACACTGCCACCCAACTTAGAGTCATCCGCAAATTTGGAGATACTACATTTAATCCCCTCGTCTAAATCATTAATGTACAATGTAAACAGCCCAGCACAGAACCTTGCGGTACCCCACTAGTCACTGCCTGCCATTCTGAAAAGTACCCATTTACTCCTACTCTTTGCTTCCTGTCTGCCAACCAGTTCTCAATCCACGTCAGCACACTACCCCCAATCCCATGTGCTTTAACTTTGCACATTAATCTCTTGTGTGGGACCTTGTCGAAAGCCTTCTGAAAGTCCAAATACACCACATCAACTGGTTCTCCCTTGTCCACTCTACTGGAAACATCCTCAAAAAATTCCAGAAGGTTTGTCAAGCATGATTTCCCTTTCACAAATCCATGCTGACTTGGACCTATCATGTTACCGCTTTCCAAATGCACTGCTATGACATCCTTAATAATTGATTCCATCATTTTACACACTACTGATGTCAGGCTGACCGGTCTATAATTCCCTGCTTTCTCTCTCCCTCCTTTTTTAAAAAGTAGGGTTACATTGGCTACCCTCCACTCGATAGGAACTGATCCAGAGTCAATGGAATGTTGGAAAATGACTGTCAATGCATCCGCTATTTCCAAGGCCACCTCCTTAAGTACTCTGGGATGCAGTCCATCAGGCCCTGGGGATTTATCGGCCTTCAATCCCATCAATTTCCCCAACACAATTTCCCGACTAATAAGGATTTCCCTCAGTTCCTCCTCCTTACTAGACCCTCTGACCCCTTTTATATCCGGAAGGTTGTTTGTGTCCTCCTTAGTGAATACCGAACCAAAGTACTTGTTCAATTGGTCTGCCATTTCTTTGTTCCCCGTTATGACTTCCCCTGATTCTGACTGCAGGGGACCTACATTTGTCTTTACTAAACCTTTTCTCTTTACATATCTATAGAAGCTTTTGCAATCCATTTTAATGTTCCCTGCAAGCTTCCTCTCCTACTCTATTTTCCCTGCCCTAATCAAACCCTTTGTCCTCCTCTGCTGAGTTCTAAATTTATTCCAGTCCCCGGGCTCGCTGCTATTTCTGGCCAATTTGTATGCCACTTCCTTGGCTTTAATATTATCCCTGATTTCCCTTGATAGCCACGGTTGAGCCATCTCCCCTTTTTTATTTTTACGCCAGACAGGGATGTACAATTGTTGTAGTTCATCCATGCGGTCTCTAAATGTCTGCCATTGCCCATCCACTGTCAACCCCTTAAGTATCATTCGCCAATCTATCCCAGCCAATTCACGCCTCATACCTTCAAAGTTACCCTTCTTTAAGTTCTGGACCATGGTCTCTGAATTAACTGTTTCATTCTCCATCCTAATGTAGAATTTCACCATGGCCCAGTCTGTAACCACCTCTGGACCGAGACATGCGAAGCCGGGCCGATCCCAGGGAAAATCGGTCCCCGAGCCAAGTTAGCCGGGTCAGCGGGGCATCGCTACGACCGACATCAGCACCCGCTGGGCCCGGGGCCGGAAATAAATTACTCGCATCGCACAAGGTACAGGCCTCAATTTGTTCAAACCCGCAATCTCAATTGCAATACACTGACATAAAAACAGTGAGAGAGAGTGAAAAAGAGAGAGAGAGAGAGAGAGAGAGAGAGAAAGGTTCCAGCAGTGGGGGGTGGGGGGGGTGGTCAGAGGAAGAGAGAGGAGGTTCGGTGGGGTGGGTTCAGAGGGAGAGAGAGAGAGAGAGAGAGTGGGGGAGCAAGAGAGGGAAAAATGAACTCATGAAGAGAGAGGGTGTGTCGGGCAGTAAAGAGGGGGATGGGGAAGAGAGAATGAATGCACACGAGGACTACTGGAGCAAGATTTTAAAAAATAGGAAAAGAAAAATTAGACATTAAAACGATGAAAAAAGAGAGAGAAATGAAGTACGAGAACGTGAGTTCTCACCTGCCGGAACTTGGCTCTGGCCTCCTTCTCCTTCATCCGGCCATGTGACACGAGGTAGTCGAACACTTCACCTGGAGCGACACAACACAGGGTCAGCCTCCGACAGCCTGCGACAGCCCCCCGTACAGGAGTGCCCCCCCTCCTCCCGTGTGGGAGTGCCCCCTTCCTCCCGTATGGGAGTGCCCCCCTCCTCCCACCACTCCCCACTCCATGCAGGAATGGCCCCCTACCCCTCCCCGTGCAGGAGTGCCCCCCTCCCTCCATCCAGGTGTGTCCCCCCCCTCCCCCCATCGACCAGACACCGCCTGTACACCAGAAACCCTGCCCTGTGGCCCACCAATCAGGTAATACTGCAGCCCCCTTCGAAGGTCTACTCGGTCGATTCCTGAGATGAAGGGGTTGTCCTATGAAGAAAGGTTGAGCAGGTTGGGTCTATACTCATTGGAGTTTAGAAGAATGAGAGGTGATCTTATCGAAACGTCTAAGATTCTGACGGGGCTGGACAGGGTAGATGCAGAGAGGATGTTTCCCCTCGTGGGGGAATCTAGAACTAGGGGGGCATAGTCTCAGAATAAGGAGTCGCCCATTTAGAACAGAGATGAGGAGGAATTTCTTCTCTCTGAGGGTCGGGAATCTTTGGAATCCTCTGCCCCAGAGAGCTGTGGAGGCTGGGTCATTTCAGGCGGAGATAGACAGATTTTTGAACGATAAGGGAGTGAAGGGTTATGGGGAGCGGGCGGGGAAGTGGAGTTGAGGCCAAGATCAGATCAGCCATGATCGTATTGAATGGCGGAGCAGGCTCGAGGGGCCGAATGGCGCCTGTTCCTATTTCTGATGTTCCTATAACGCACAGAGCAGGCCATGAAGCCACAGAGTCCCTCAATCTTCATTCCTGCCGTCCTCCGAACTCCGACATGAACAAATTGAAGTCATTCCTCGCTGCCGACTCCCGCAATCGCTGGCCTGACCCCGCGATCCACCACCCCCCCCAATGATCTCGCTGCCACACTCCCAGCCCCGATATCCCCTTGCTCAGTGACCTCAACCATCCAATTTAACGTGACCACCCCTCGTCCGGAAAAATCCCTTATCCAGGACAGGCCAGGTCCCGAGGGTTCCGGATAAAGGAGCTTCAACCTATACCTGTTCATCCACCAGGCTCACAACTGCACACCTCATCGTGGATAACCCAGACCCAACTGGCTGGGGTTTTATTGAGTCTTGTGAACATCACGTGACTGGCTGAGCCACTCGTAATGCAACAGCTCTACAACTATTTTAAGTAGAACTTTAAATCAAGTGTCCCCTTTTTTGACAAACTTTCAAATAAAACTTTAACAGAAACTGAGATCAAATTAAAATTTGACGTTTTACGACATTAAAGATGCTATGTAAGAACATAAGACATAGGAGCAGGAGTTGGCCATTCGGCCTCTCGAGCCTGCTCCGCCATTTAATAAGATCATGGTTGACCTTCGACCTCAACTCCACTTTCCCGCCCGATCCCCATATCCCTCGATTCCCTTAATATTCAAAAATCTAGCGACCTCTGTCTTGAATATACTCAAAGACGGAGCCTCCACAGCCCTCTGGGGCAGAGAATTCCAAAGATCCACCACCCTCCGAGTGAAGAGATTCCTCCTCATCTCAGTCCTAAATGGCCGACCCCTTATCCTGAGACTGTGTGACCCCTGGTTCTAGACTCCCCAGCCCGGGGGGGGGGGAAACACCCTCCCTGCATCTACCCTGTCAAGCCCGGTTAAGGATAAATGCAAGTTGTTGTTGTAGACCCATTGATGGCTCTGATTGGTCAACGACTCCGTTATCGTTGAATTAGGCGAAGAACAAGGAATCCCTTCGGAGAAGCTCACCCAAGCAAGCATCAGAGCCATTTGGACCTGGAGGGGGGGGGGGAAACTGGGGTTAAGAAGAGGCCAGAATCAAAACTAATACTCGAGGGTGGGGGTGTGGGGTGGGGTGGGGTGGGGGGGGGGGGGGAAGGGGGGGTGATCAACTCAGCAGATCCAGTGGCTCGATGCTTTAGCGCTTCCCCTTCTGAGTGATGAATTTTGAGCACTGGATTCTTCAATTACATAGAAACATAGAAAATAGGTGCAGGAGTAGGCCATTACGCTGTCAAATTGATGTGACAAGCCCGGCTGATCGATCACATGGCCCCCCCCTGCTCCAATCACATCTACCCAGGGCCTTGTTGCCGTGGCAACCAGTCAGAGGCTGTGGCCTGGGAGAGCCGGCCTCCCGCCGAGTGATTTGAGCAGCGGCGACGAGTCGAGGGAACGGTAAACGCATGCGAGGGGGGCAAGTGAGGGTCCGCTAATGTGTTTCCCCGAATCCGTCTGGTGTCTCCCCCACCCACCCCATCGACTTGGAAAACAAAATGGATTCCCCCTTTTTCTGAGGCTGGATCCAGTCTTCCACGGGGCAAATGGTTTCTTCCTCCTAGGCGTCAGCCGTGGCTCAATGGGCAGCACCCTCGCCTCCGAGTCAGAAGGTCGTGGGTTCAAGTCCCACTCCAGAGACTTGAGCACAAAAATCTAGGCTGACACTCCCAGTGCAGTGCTGAGGGAGCGCCGCACTGTTGGAGGGGCAGTGCTGAGGGAGCGCCGCACTGTCGGAGGGGCAGTGCTGAGGGAGCGCCGCACTGTCGGAGGGGCAGTGCTGAGGGAGCGCCGCACTGTCGGAGGGGCAGTGCTGAGGGAGCGCCGCACTGTCGGAGGGGCAGTGCTGAGGGAGTGCCGCACTGTCGGAGGGGCAGTGCTGAGGGAGCGCCGCACTGTCGGAGGTGCCGTCTTCCAGATGAGACGTTAAACCGAGGCCCCGTCTGCTCTCTCAGGTGGATGTAAAAGTTCCCACGGCCACTATTTCGAAGAAGAGCGGGGGAGTTCTCCCCGGTGTCCTGGGGCCAATATTTATCCCTCAATCAACATCACTAAAACAGATTATCTGGGTCATTATCACATTGCTGTTTGTGGGAGCTTGCTGTGCGTAAATTGGCTGCCGCGTTTCCCACATTAGAACAGTGACTGCGCTCCAAAAGTACTTCATTGGCTGTAAAATGCTTTGGGGCGTCCAGTGGTTGTGAAAGGCGCTATATAAATGCAAGTCTTTCTTTCGTTTCCACCCTCTTTCTCTGCTCCCCGAACTCACCCGCGTTCACACTGGGATAGTACAACTCGGCGTGGCGGACAGGTGCCAGCTTCGAGTCCTGGTCCGTGCCGAGCGAGTTGCCAATTTTGAAAAAGATTTTATTTATTCATTCCTGGGATGTGGGCGTCGCTGCCAAGGCCCAGCATTTATTGCCCATCTCTAATTGCCCCTTGAGAAGGTGGTGGTGAGCCGCCTTCTTGAACCGCTGCAGTCCCGTGTGGTGAAGGTGCTCCCACAGTGCTGTTAGGGAGGGAGTTCCAGGATTGTGACCCAGCGACGATGAAGGAACGGCCGATATATTTCCAAGTCAAGCGATGGTGTGTGACTGGGAGGGGAACGTGGAGGGGGTGGTGTTCCCATGCGCCTGCTGCCCTTGTCCTTCTAGGGGGTAGAGGTCGCGGGTTTGGGAGGTGCTGCCGAAGAAGCCTTGGCGAGTTGCTGCAGTGCATCTTGTAGACGGTGCACACTGCAGCCAGGGGGCACCGGTGGTGGAGGGAGTGAATGTTGAAGGTGGTGGGTAGCGAGCCGATCAAAGCGGCTGCTTTGTCCTGGATGGTGTTGAGCTTCTCGAGTGTCATTGAAGCTGCAACTCATCCAGGCAAGTGGGGAGTGTTCCATCACACTCCTGACTTGTGTCTTGTAGATGGTGGAAAGGTTTTGGGGAGTCGGGAGGCGAGATACTTGCCGCATTAGAGAGGGGCGGGGGGGGTACACGGCCCACAAGCTGCCTGGACTTGGCAAACCAGGAGGCTCCTCGCCCACAGGCTGACATTTTTGCCGCCCACGCAAGGATGTGCAAGCAGATGGCATTCCGATTGGTCGACGGCATCTCCCTGGAGACCGACTGACATCACTGGCAAATTTGCATAGCTAAAGACATCCGCCCGATAAGCAAGCCAGCCAACCGAGCGCTGTGCCAACATCCGATTTGCATACATCTGAATATGCATGAGGCCAAGATTTAAATACCACTTTTTGAATATTTAAGAGACGGTTAAAGGAGGATCGATTTTTGATTTGGATCGATCGAGCCTGCAGGAAGCTTTGCCAAGTATCAAGTCAGCCTTTCTAACCAACAATCTAGGCCGGCACTCCCAGTGTGGTACCGAGGGCGTGCAGCACTGCCGGAGGTGCCGTTTTCGGTTGGAAGGTTAAACCAAGGCTCTTTCGCCCGTTCAGGTCGATGATAAAGGTTGCCAACCCGCAAGGAGCAGAATAGATAAGGGGGAACCAGTAGATGTGGTATATTTGGATTTTCAGAAGACATTCGATAAGGTGCCACACAAAAGAGGTCATCAAACAAAATTAGGGCTCATTATCACATTGCTGTTTGTGGGAGCTTGCTGTGCATAAGCTTTCTGCCAGGTTTCCCACATTACAACAGTGACTACACTCCAAAAGTACTTCATTGGCTGTAAAGCACTTTTTGAGATGTCCAGTGGTCATGAAAGGTGCTATACAAATGCATTTCTTTCTCTTTCATTCTCTTTTACTCTTTTTTTCTATTCAGACTGCAATTATATAACTCGAATCTATTATTAAAGACGTGGTAACAGTGGCATTTAGAAAATAATAGGATTGGCCAGAGTCAACACGGATTTATGAAAGGGAAATCACGTGATAAATCTGTTCGAGTATTTTGAGGATGTAACTAGCAGAATAGATAAGGGGGAACCAGTGGATGTGGTATATTTGGATTTTCAGAAGGCATTCGATAAGGTGCCACACAAGAGGTTATTGAACAAAATTAGGGCTCATGGGATTGGGGGTAATATACTAACATGGATTGAGGATTGGTTAACGGACTGATAGAGAGTAGGAATAAACGGGTCATTCTCGGGTTGGCAGGCTGTAACTAGTGGGGTGCTGTCAGGACCCCAGCTAGTCACAAACTATATCGATGATTTGGATGAGGGGACCAAATGTAATATATCCAAGCTTGCTGATGATACAAAGCTCGGTGGGAATGTAAGTTGTGAGGAGGATGCAAAGAGGCTTCAAGCGGATATAGACAGGCTGAGTGAGTGGGCAAGAACATGGCAAATGGAATATAATGTGGGGAAATGTGAAGTTATCCACTTTGGTGGGCAAAATAGAAAAGCAGAGTATTTTTTAAACGCTGAGAGAGATTGGGAAATGTTGGTGTTCAGAGGGACCTGGGTGACCTCGTACACCAATCACTGAAAGTTAACACGCAGGTACAGCAAGTGATTAAAGCAAATGGTCTGTTGGCCTTTATTACAGGAGGATTTGAGTATAAGAGTAAAGACGTCTTACTGCGATTATATAGGGCCCTGGTGAGACCACACCTGGAGTATTGTGCACAGTTTTGGTCTCCTGACCTAAGGAAGGATACACTTGCCACAGAGGGAGTACAGCGAAGGTTCACCAGACTGATTCCTGGGATGGGGGGGTTGTCCTATGAGGAGAGATTGAGTAGACTAGGCCGATATTCTCTAGAGTTTAGAAGAATGAGAGGTGATCTCACTGAAACATACAACATTCTTACAGGGGCTTGACAGGGTAGATGAGGGAGGATGTTTCCCCCCTGGGCTGGGGAGTCTAGAACCAGGGGTCACACAGTCTCAGGATAAAGGGTCGGCCATTTAGGACTGAGATGAGGAGAAACTTCTTCACTCAGAGGGTGGTGAATCTTTAGAATTCTCTGCCCCAGAGGGCTGTGGAGGCTCAGTCGTTGAGTATATTCAAGGATGAGATCGATAGATTTTTGGATATTAAGGGAATTGAGGGATATGGGGATCGGGCGGGAAAGTGGAGTTGAGGTCGAAGGTCAGCCACGATCTTATTGAATGGCCGAGCAGGCTCGAGGGGCCGAATGGCCGACTCCTGCTCCTAATTCTTAAGTTCTTACGTTCTAACTCTCCAGGATTGGCTTGAGGTGTCCAGGAATTGGAGATCAACTCCAGGACAGAGAGCATAACTAGTGTGCTTTCTTTCATCGTTTTCTTTCAATACTTTTGTTTATCGGTTAAAAAAATATCAGAGATGGATCGGCGAGGCGCGAAAAGGCCGCTTGACTAACAGCTAAGAACCATCCAATCGGATTATGAAGAGTGTGTTCGCTATCCAATTGCGTGTGAAGAGGCGGGACTCCGCGAGGATGGACGTGTCGGGCGATCAATGGCGGGAGTGTGGGGGCGGGGCTCCGCGAGGATGGACATGTCGAACGACCAATGCCGGTAGCGTGGGAGGGGGGGGGGGGGCTCCGCGAGGATGGACATGTCGAGCGACCAATGGCGGGAGCATGGGGGCGGGGCTCCGCGAGGGTGGACATGTCGAGCGACCAATGGCGGGAACGTGGGGGCAGGGCTGTTGGATGGTCATGTGACAAAACGTGCAGGAATACGTCCAACCAGAGTTGACGACCCGACACGGCACTCCCAACAATAACCCACTGCGTGAAAGACATTTCCATCCTGCAAGATAAACATAGACCTTTTCATGTGCGTTCTTTCCAAGTGTAAAATGGAATTGGGCTGGTGACTTACCACCACTTGCATACTCCATCATCAGGTAGAGTGTTTTCTCCGTCTCAATCACCTCGAATAATTTCACTGCATAAAAAAGAATTATCAATTATCAAGCTATAAATTGGTTGGACGCAAATCTGTGTCACAACCTTTCTGCCTATTTTATCACATTATTATGGCCCGTGTCCCTTTGCACACTTAACCTCCCCACAGAGGAGCAGGGGGAGGCCATTCAGCCTGTTCCGCCATTCCATCAGGTCACGGCCAATCTGTCCCGCAACACCATTTATCCGCCTTGGCTCCGTATCCCAAACTAGCGACCATCGCTACAAGTTGTGTGTGTTTGTATGTCAGCCGTGGCTCAGTGGGCAGCACTCTCTCTCGCCTCGGAGTCAGAAGGTTGTGGGTTCGAGTCCCACTCCAGGGACCTGATCACATAAATCCAGGCCGACAGTCCCACGGCAGTGCTGAGAGCGCGGCGCACTGTCGGAGGGGCAGTACTGAGGGAGCGCCGCACTGTCGGAGGGGCAGTGCTGAGGGAGCGCCGCACTGTCGGAGGGGCAGTGCTGAGGGAGCGCCGCACTGTCGGAGGGGCAGTGCTGAGGGAGCGCCGCACTGTCGGAGGGGCAGTGCTGAGGGAGCGCCGCACTGTCGGAGGGGCAGTGCTGAGGGAGCACCGCACTGTCGGAGGGGCAGTACTGAGGGAGCGCCGCACTGTCGGAGGGGCAGTGCTGAGGGAGCGCCGCACTGTCGGAGGGGCAGTGCTGAGGGAGCGCCGCACTGTCGGAGGGGCAGTGCTGAGGGAGCGCCGCACTGTCGGAGGGGCAGTGCTGAGAGAGCGCCGCACTGTCGGAGGGGCAGTACTGAGGGAGCGCCGCACTGTCGGAGGGGCAGTACTGAGGGAGCGCCGCACTGTCGGAGGGGCAGTGCTGAGCGAGCACCGACTGTCGGAGGGGCAGTGCTGAGGGAGCGCCGCTCTGTCGGAGGGGCAGTGCTGAGGGAGCGCCGCACTGCCAGAGGGGCAGTGCTGAGGGAGCGCCGCACTGCCGGAGGGGCAGTGCTGAGGGAGCGCCGCACTGCCGGAGGGGCAGTGCTGAGGGAGCGCCGCACTGCCGGAGGGGCAGTGCTGAGGGAGCGCCGCACTGCCGGAGGGGCAGTGCTGAGGGAGCGCCGCACTGCCGGAGGGGCAGTGCTGAGGGAGCGCCGCACTGCCGGAGGGGCAGTGCTGAGGGAGCGCCGCACTGTCGGAGGGGCAGTGCTGAGGGAGCGCCGCACTGTCGGAGGGGCAGTGCTGAGGGAGTGCTGCACTGTCGGAGGTGCCGTCTTTCGGATGAGACGTTAAACCAAGGCCCCGTCTGCTCTCTCAGCTGGACGTAAAAGATCCCAGGGCACTATTTCGGAGAAGAGCAGGGGAGTTCTCCCCGGCGTCCTGGGCCCAATATTTATTCCTCAATCAATGTCATTAAAACAGATGATCTGGTCATTATCACATTGCTGTTTGTGGGAGCTTGCTGTGCGCAAACTGGCTGCCTGCATTACAACTGCACTTCACAAAGTACTTCACTGGCTGTAAAGCCCTTTGGTGGTCATAAAATGCGCTCTAGAAAACTATGTCGGTAAACGTCAGGTGAGGATAGAACGGCACTCGTGTGTGATGCCTTATGTTGCCGAATAGAAAGACAGACTTGAATTCATAGTGCCTTTCACGGCCACCAGATGTCTCAAAGCGCTTCACAGCCAATGAAGTACTTTTTGGAGTGTAGTCGCTGTTGTAATGTGGAAAACGCAGCAGCCAATTTGCGCACAGCAAGCTCCCACAGAGAGCAGTGTGATAATGACGCAGATAATCTGTTTTTGTGATGTTGATTGAGGGATAAATATTGGCCCCAGTCCACCGGGGATAACTCCCCTGCTCTTCTTCGAAATAGTGCCATGGGATCTTTTATATTCACGTGAGAGAGAGCAGAGGGGGGCCTCGGTTTAACGTCTCATCCGAAAGACGGCACCTCCGACAGTGCGGCGCTCCCTCAGCACTGCCCCTCCGACAGTGCGGCGCTCCCTCAGCACCGCCCCTCCGACAGTGCGGCGCTCCCTCAGCACTGCACTGGGAGTGTCAGCCTAGATTTTTGTGCTCAAGTCCCTGGAGTGGGACTTTGAACCCACGACCTCCTGACTCAGAGGCGAGAGTGCTGCCCACTGAGTGCTGAGACATGAGACTATCAACACCCACACATGAAACCATCCCCTAGCAGCAGCGGGGGAGGGGGGAAAACTGGAAGAAAGATGAAAGAAAACAGCGTTGAAGTTCGCAAATCTGGCTCGCCGTATTTAAAGAAGGATATACTTGCTTTGGAGGCAGTTCAGAGAAGGTTCACTCGGTTGATTCTGGAGATGAGGGCGTTGACTTATGAGGAAAGGTTGAGGAGGTTGGGCCTCTACTCATTGGAATTCAGAAGAATGAGAGGTGATCTTATCGAAACGTATAAGATTATGAGGGGGCTTGACAAGGTGGATGTAGAGAGGATGTTTCCACTGATGGGGGAGACTAGAACTAGGGGGCATGGTCTTAGAATAAGGGGCCGCCCATTTAAAACTGAGATGAGGAGGAATTTCTTCTCTCAGAGGGTTGTAAATCTGTGGAATTCTCTGCCCCAGGGAGCTGTGGAGGCTGGGTCATTGAATATATTTAAGGTGGAGATAGACAGATTTTTGAACGATAAGGGAGTGGAGGGTTATAGGGAGCGGGCGGGGAAGTGGAGCTGAGCCCATGATCGGATCAGCCGTGATCTTATTGAATGGCGGATCAGGCTCGAGGGGCCGAATGGCTGACTCCTGCTCCTATTTCTTACGTTCTTACGTGAATAAAATCCACCCCAAACCCACGTCACTCACCAATATTCGGATGGTTCAGACACTTCATGATTCTCACTTCCCTGAAAAGCTGAAAGAGAGAGGAGGAAAAACAAAAGAGACAGAATGGAATATTTGGTACAATCTGCAACACGACACAAGAGAGCAGAGTCTGAAAAAAGACTGCGACAAGAATCCTGGAGTTTGCCACAAGATGTGCAAACTGGAATTCTCAGCACATTAGTGTGTCGCTGGAGAAATACCACCAACGATGTCTCCGCAAGATCGTGCAAATCCCCTGGGAGGACAGACGCACCAACGTCAGCGTCCTCGACCAGGCCAACATCCCCAGCATCGAAGCACTGATCACACTCGATCTGCTCCGCTGGGCAGGGACACATTGTTCGCATGCCAGACACAAGACTCCCAAAGCAAGCGCTCTACTCGGAACTCCTTCACGGCAAACGAGCCAAAGGTGGGCAGAGGAAACGTTACAAGGGACCACCCTCAAAGCCTCCCTGATAAAGTGCAACATCCCACCGACACCTGGGAGTCCCTGGCCAAAGACCAGTCCGCACTAAGTGGAGGAAGTGCATCCGGGAGGGCGCTGAGCACCTCGAGTCTCGTCACCGAGAGCGTGCAGAAACCAAGCGCAGGCAGCGGAAGGAGCGTGCGGCAAACCAGTCCCACCCTCCCTTTCCCTCAACCACTGTCTGTCCCACCTGTGACAGGGACTGTGGCTCTCGTATTGGACTGTTCAGCCACCTAAGGACTCATTTTAAGAGTGGAAGCAAGTCTTCCTCGATTCCGAGGGACTGCCCATGATGATGATGGCAGGAGGTGGCCAGGTCTCTAGCGGAGGGGGCCCAACACAACTCCTCCTCACTAGGCCACCGCCACACATCTGAGTTTCTATTCTCAAGAAAGCCCAAGGTTCTCGTAAACTGCAACCTCCACAGTCGCTCGTGCACGGAGACCTTACACAAGTCCTCCATGGACTGCAACTTTATGAAAAATGGAAGCCTCATGAAAGTTAACCGCGCCCAGCGCTCCATCGCCCCGACTCTTCCCGTCTTTTGCATGAGACGTTAAACCGAGGCCCCGTCTGTTCTCTCGGGTGGATGCAAAAGATCCCACGGCCACTATTCCAAAGCAGAGTTTCCCACATCACAACAGGGACTGCACTCCAAAAAGTACTTCATTGGCTGTAAAGCGCTTTGAGACGTCCGGTGGTCCTGAAAGGCGCTATATAAATGCAGGTCTTCCCTCAAGAGTTATCCCCGGTGTCCTAGCCAGTATTTATCCCTCAACCAACACCACTAAAAAACAGATTAACTTCTCACTTATCAGATTGCTGTTTGTGGGATCTTGCTGTGTGTAAATTGGCGGCCACGTTTCCCTACACCGCAACAGTGACTACAACGTTAGAAACTTCATCGGCTGTAAAGTGCTTTGGAAAGTCCAGAGGATGTGAAAGGTGCTTATTGAACGCAAGTTCTTACCTTCTGTAACGGATAGATTTTTAATCTAAAAAAAAAAGGAAATACCCAAGTGATATTTGAATTGTAAGCTACCACCATTTCCTCAAACACCGCCTCGATCATCACTCTCCGCCCTCCACTACTCCCCACATCCCCCCCAATCCAAACTGGTATAGTCCATTTCCCCCCCCGCCTCCCCCACAATCCAAACTGGCACAGTCCATTCCCCTCCGCCTCCTCCCAATCCAAACTGGCACAGTCCATTCCCCTCCGCCCCCTCCCAATCCAAACTGGCATAGTCCATTCCCCCCCACCCCCAGTCCAAACTGGTATAGTCCATTTGCCCCCTCGTCCCCTCCCAGTCTGAGCTGATGTGAACTTTGAAATCAAGCGAACCCACCCGCCCCCCCCCCCCCCAGCCAAACACTGGCTCTCCGGCTGGTGCAGTGCAGGACTGGGGACTGCATTGGACCAGGGGAGGGTAGAGGAGAGTGTGTGAGAGTGTGGGGGGTGGGGGAAGAGTGTGAGAGAGAGAGAGAGAGAGAGAGAGAGAGAGAGAGAGAGAGAATGTGTGTGGGGTGTGGGGGAAATTGTGTGTGTGTGAGAGAGTGAGTGTGAGTGTGGCAGCGGAGGGGTGGGGAGGGGGGAGGGGGGAGGGGGAAGTGAGTGGGGGGGGAGGGGAGTGAGTGGGGGGGAGGGGGGAGTGAGTTGGGGGGGGGGGAGGGGAGTGAGTGGGGGGTGGGAGGGGAGTGAGTGGGGGGGTGGGAGGGAGTGAGTGGGGGGGTGGGAGGGGAGTGAGTGGGGGGGTGGGAGGGGAGTGAGTGGGGGGGTGGGAGGGGAGTGAGTGGGGGGGTGGGAGGGGAGTGAGTGGAGTGAGTGGGGGGGTGGGAGGGGAGGTGAGGTGGGGGGGTGGGGAGGGGAGTGAGTGGGGGGGTGGGAGGGGAGTGAGTGGGGGGGGGGGTGTGGAGGGG
>NC_092002.1:7044556-7049556 GCF_044704955.1 Pristiophorus japonicus
GCCGAGTGGGGGCGAGAGAAAGAGAGCGAGGGGCGAGAAGAGAGGGGGGCGAGAAAGAGAGCGAGGGGGGCAGAAAGGAAAGAGAGGCGAGGGGGCGAGAAAGAGAGCGAGGGGGCGAGAAAGAGAGCGAGGGGGCGAGAAAGAGAGCGAGGGGCGAGAAAGAGAGGCAGGGGCAGAAAGAGAGCGAGGGGGCGAGAAAGAGAGCGAGGGGGCGAGAAAGAGAGCGAGGGGGCGAGAAAGAGAGCGAGGGGGCGAGAAAGAGAGCGAGGGGGCGAGAAAGAGAGCGAGGGGGCGAGAAAGAGAGCGAGGGGGCGAGAAAGAGAGCGAGGGGGCGAGAAAGAGAGCGAGGGGGCGAGAAAGAGAGCGAGGGGGCGAGAAAGAGAGCGAGGGCGAGAAAGAGAGCGAGGGGGCGAGAAAGAGAGCGAGGGGGCGAGAAAGAGAGCGAGGGGGCGAGAAAGAGAGCGAGGGGGCGAGAAAGAGAGCGAGGGGGCGAGAAAGAGAGCGAGGGGGCGAGAAAGAGAGCGAGGGGGAGAAAGAGAGCGAGGGGGGAAAGAGAGCGAGGGGGCGAGAAAGAGAGCAGGGGGCGAGAAAGAGAGCGAGGGGGCGAGAAAGAGAGCGAGTGGGCGAGAAAGAGAGCGAGGGGGCGAGAAAGAGAGCGAGGGGCGAGAAAGAGAGCGAGGGGGCGAGAAAGAGAGCGAGGGGGCGAGAAAGAGAGCGAGGGGCGAGAAAGAGAGCGAGGGGGCGAGAAAGAGAGCGAGGGGGCGAGAAAGAGAGCGAGGGGGCGAGAAAGAGAGCGAGGGGGCGAGAAAGAGAGCGAGGGGGCGAGAAAGAGAGCGAGGGGGCGAGAAAGAGAGCGAGGGGGCGAGAAAGAGAGCGAGGGGGCGAGAAAGAGAGCGAGGGGGCGAGAAAGAGAGCGAGGGGGCGAGAAAGAGAGCGAGGGGCGAGAAAGAGAGCGAGGGGGCGAGAAAGAGAGCGAGGGGGCGAGAAAGAGAGCGAGGGGCGAGAAAGAGAGCGAGGGGGCGAGAAAGAGAGCGAGGGGGCGAGAAAGAGAGCGAGGGGGCGAGAAAGAGAGCGAGGGGGCGAGAAAGAGAGCGAGGGGGCGAGAAAGAGAGCGAGGGGGCGAGAAAGAGAGCGAGGGGGCGAGAAAGAGAGACGAGGGGAGAAAGAGAGCGAGGGGGAGGGAGCGAGAAAGAGAGCGAGGGGCGAGAAAGAGAGCGAGGGGGGCGAGAAAGAGAGCGAGGGGGGCGAGAAAGAGAGCGAGGGGGCGAGAAAGAGAGCGAGGGGGCGAGAAAGAGAGCGAGGGGGCGAGAAAGAGAGCGAGGGGGCGAGAAAGAGAGCGAGGGGGCGAGAAAGAGAGCGAGGGGGCGAGAAAGAGAGCGAGGGGGCGAGAGAAAGAGAGCGAGGGGCGAGAAAGAGAGCGAGGGGGCGAGAAGAGAGAGCGAGGGGGCGAGAAAGAGAGCGAGGGGCGAGAAAGAGAGCGAGGGGGCGAGAAAGAGAGCGAGGGGGCGAGAAAGAGCGAGGGGGCGAGAAAGAGAGCGAGGGGGCGAGAAAGAGAGCGAGGGGGCGAGAAAGAGAGCGAGGGGGCGAGAAAGAGAGCGAGGGGGCGAGAAAGAGAGCGAGGGGGCGAGAAAGAGAGCGAGGGGGCGAGAAAGAGAGCGAGGGGGCGAGAAAGAGAGCGAGGGGCGAGAAAGAGAGCGAGGGGGCGAGAAAGAGAGCGAGGGGCGAGAAAGAGAGCGAGGGGGCGAGAAAGAGAGCGAGGGGCGAGAAAGAGAGCGAGGGGGCTGAGAAAGAGAGCGAGGGGGAGAGAAAGAGAGCGAGGGGGAGAGAAAGAGAGCGAGGGGGAGAGAAAGAGAGCGAGGGGGAGAGAAAGAGAGCGAGGGGGAGAGAAAGAGAGCGAGGGGGAGAGAAAGAGAGCGAGGGGGAGAGAAAGAGAGCGAGGGGGAGAGAAAGAGAGCGAGGGGGAGAGAAAGAGAGCGAGGGGGAGAGAAAGAGAGCGAGGGGGAGAGAGAGGAGAGCGAGGGGGAGAGAGAGAGAGCGGAGGGGGAGAGAAGAGAGCGAGGGGGAGAGAGAGAGAGCGAGGGGGAGAGAGAGAGAGCGAGGGGGAGAGAGAGAGAGCGAGGGGGAGAGAGAGAGAGCGAGGGGGAGAGAGAGAGAGCGAGGGGAGAGAGAGAGGAGAGCGAGGGGAGAGAGAGAGAGCGAGGGGGAGAGAGAGAGAGCGAGGGGGAGAGAGAAGAGAGCGAGGGGGAGAGAGAAAGAGAGCGAGGGGGAGAGAGAAAGAGAGCGAGGGGAGAGAGAGAGAGAGAAGGGGAGAGAGGGGGGGAGAGAGAAAGAGAGCGAGGGGGAGAGAGAAAGAGAGCGAGGGGGAGAGAAAGAGAGCGAGGGGGAGAGAAAGAGAGCGAGGGGGAGAGAAAGAGAGCGAGGGGGAGAGAGAAGAGAGCGAGGGGGAGAGAAAGAGAGCGAGGGGGAGAGAAAGAGAGCGAGGGGGAGAGAAAGAGAGCGAGGGGGAGAGAAAGAGAGCGAGGGGGAGAGAAAGAGAGCGAGGGGGGAGAAAGAGAGCTGAGGGGGAGAGAAAGAGAGCGAGGGGGAGAGAAAGAGAGCGAGGGGGAGAGAAAGAGAGGCGAGGGGAGAGAAAGAGAGCGAGGGGGAGAGAAAGAGAGCGAGGGGGAGGAGAAAGAGAGCGAGGGGGAGAGAAAGAGAGCGAGGGGGAGAGAAAGAGAGCGAGGGGGAGAGAAAGAGAAGCGAGGGGGAGAGAAAGAGAGCGAGGGGGAGAGAAAGAGAGCGAGGGGGAGAGAAAGAGAGCGAGGGGGAGAGAAAGAGAGCGAGGGGGAGAGAAAGAGAGCGAGGGGGAGAGAAAGAGAGCGAGGGGGAGAGAAAGAGAGCGAGGGGAGAGAAAGAGAGCGAGGGGGGAGAGAAAGAGAGCGAGGGGGAGAGAAAGAGAGCGAGGGGGAGAGAAAGAGAGCGAGGGGGAGAGAAAGAGAGCGAGGGGGAGAGAAAGAGAGCGAGGGGGAGAGAAAGAGAGCGAGGGGGAGAGAAAGAGAGCGAGGGGGAGAGAAAGAGAGCGAGGGGGAGAGAAAAGAGAGCGAGGGGGAGAGAAAGAGAGCGAGGGGGAGAGAAAGAGAGCGAGGGGGAGAGAAAGAGAGCGAGGGGGAGAGAAAGAGAGCGAGGGGGAGAGAAAGAGAGCGAGGGGGAGAGAAAGAGAGCGAGGGGGAGAGAAAGAGAGCGAGGGGGAGAGAAAGAGAGCGAGGGGGAGAGAAAGAGAGCGAGGGGGAGAGAAAGAGAGCGAGGGGGAGAGAAAGAGAGCGAGGGGGAGAGAAAGAGAGCGAGGGGGAGAGAAAGAGAGCGAGGGGGGAGAGAAAGAGAGCGAGGGGGAGAGAAAGAGAGCGAGGGGGAGAGAAAGAGAGCGAGGGGGAGAGAAAGAGAGCGAGGGGGAGAGAAAAGAGCGAGGGGGAGAGAAAGAGAGCGAGGGGAGAGAAAGAGAGCGAGGGGGAGAGAAAGAGAGCGAGGGGGAGAGAAAGAGAGCGAGGGGGAGAGAAAGAGAGCGAGGGGGAGAGAAAGAGAGCGAGGGGGAGAGAAAGAGAGCGAGGGGGAGAGAAAGAGAGCGAGGGGGAGAGAAAGAGAGCGAGGGGGAGAGAAAGAGAGCGAGGGGGAGAGAAAGAGAGCGAGGGGGAGAGAAAGAGAGCGAGGGGGAGAGAAAGAGAGCGAGGGAGAGAATGAGAGCGAGGGGGAGAGAAAGAGAGCGAGGGGGAGAGAAAGAGAGCGAGGGGGAGAGAAAGAGAGCGAGGGGGAGAGAAAGAGAGCGAGGGGGAGAGAAAGAGAGCGAGGGGGAGAGAAAGAGAGCGAGGGGGAGAGAAAGAGAGCGAGGGGGAGAGAAAGAGAGCGAGGGGGAGAGAAAGAGAGCGAGGGGGAGAGAGAAAGAGAGCGAGGGGAGAGAAAGAGAGCGAGGGGGAGAGAAAGAGAGCGAGGGGAGAGAAAGAGAGCGAGGGGGAGAGAAAGAGAGCGAGGGGGAGAGAAAGAGAGCGAGGGGGAGAAAGAGAGCGAGGGGGAGAGAAAGAGAGCGAGGGGGAGAGAAAGAGAGCGAGGGGGAGAGAAAGAGAGCGAGGGGGAGAGAAAGAGAGCGAGGGGGAGAGAAAGAGAGCGAGGGGAGAGAAAGAGAGCGAGGGGGAGAGAAAGAGAGCGAGGGGGAGAGAAGAGAGCGAGGGGGAGAGAAAGAGAGCGAGGGGAGAGAGAAGAGAGCGAGGGGGAGAGAAAGAGAGCGAGGGGGAGAGAAAGAGAGCGAGGGGGAGAGAAAGAGAGCGAGGGGGAGAGAAAGAGAGCGAGGGGGAGAGGGAGAGAGAGAGAGAGAGAGAGAGAGAGAGAGAGAGAGAGGGGGAGAGTAAGAGAGAGGGGGAGAGAAAGAGAGAGAAAGGGCAGGGGAGTGAGAGAGAGAGAAAGGGCAGGGGAGTGAGAGAGAGAGAACGGGCAGGGGAGTGAGAGAGAGAGAAAGGGGAGGGGAGCGAGGGAGAGAAAGAGAGAAAGGAGAGGGGAGCGAGGGAGAGAAAGAGAGAAAGCAGAGAGGGAAAGGAGAGGGACCGAGAGAGAGAAAGGAGAGGGGAGCGAGAGAGAGAAAGGAGAGTGGAGCGAGAGAGAGAGAGAGAGAGAGAAAGGGAGAGAGAGAGAGAGAGAAGGGGAGAGAGAGTACCCCTGAACCCCACCCAGAAGGTGGGCAGAAGGGTAAGGGTGGGGTTCAGGGGTACTCAAACTCCGCAGTTCTAAGCTAAAATACCAACTGTCTCCCAGTTAGTCACAGGACCCTGATGTTTTTGTATCGAGGCAGGATCCTTGCCAGAAACAGGCGGCTGGTTTGGATACCCAGTGTAAGACCCTTTCAAAATGGCGGCGGGCGCACTGCTGGTGTGAGCGGGGCAAGGGGGGGGGGGGGGATACAGACCCACGTCCAGTGTTTGAGGCCTTTACCCCCCCCCGCTTCCCCAACCCCGCCCACCCAAGTAGCAACACGAGAC
>NC_092002.1:7054556-7092056 GCF_044704955.1 Pristiophorus japonicus
CATCCTTAATAATTGATTCCATCATTTTACCCACTACTGAGGTCAGGCTGACCGGTCTATAATTCCCTGTTTTCTCTCTCCCTCCTTTTTTAAAAAGTGGGGTTACATTGGCTACCCTCCACTCCATAGGAACTGATCCAGAGTCAATGGAATGTTGGAAAATGACTGTCAATGCATCCGCTATTTCCAAGGCCACCTCCTTAAGTACTCTAGGATGCAGGCCATCAGGCCCTGGGGATTTATCGGCCTTCAATCCCATCAATTTCCCCAACACAATTTCCCGACTAATAAAGATTTCCCTCAGTTCCTCTTCCTTACTAGACCCTCTGACCCCTTTTATATCCGGAAGGTTGTTTGTATCCTCCTTAGTGAATACCGAACCAAAGTACTTGTTCAATTGATCCGCCATTTCTTTGTTCCCCGTTATGACTTCCCCTGATTCTGACTGCAGGGGACCTACGTTTGTCTTCACCAACCTTTTTCTCTTTACATACCTATAGAAACTTTTGCAATCCGCCTTAATGTTCCCTGCAAGCTTCTTCTCGTACTCCATTTTCCCTGTCCTAATCAAACCCTTTGTCCTCCTCTGCTGAGTTCTAAATTTCTCCCAGTCCCCAGGTTCGCTGCTATTTCTGGCCAATTTGTATGCCACTTCCTTGGCTTTAATACTATCCCTGATTTCCCTAGATAGCCACGGTTGAGCCACCTTCCCCTTTTTATTTTTACGCCAGACAGGAATGTACAATTGTTGTACTTCATCCATGCGGTCTCTAAATGTCTGCCATTGCCCATCCACAGTCAACCCCTTAAGTATCATTCGCCAATCTATCCTAGCCAATTCACGCCTCATACCTTCAAAGTTACCCTTCTTTAAGTTCTGGACCATGGTCTCTGAAATTACTGTTTCATTCTCCATCCTAATGCAGAATTCCACCATATTATGGTCACTCTTCCCCAAGGGGCCTCGCACAATGAGATTGCTAATTAATCCTCTCTCATTACACAACACCCAGTCTAAGATGGCCTCCCCCCTAGTTGGTTCCTCAACATATTGGTCTAGAAAACCATCCCTTATGCACTCCAGGAAATCCTCCTCCACCGTATTGCTTCCAGTTTGGCTAGCCCAATCTATGTGCATATTAAAGTCACCCATTATAACTGCTACACCTTTATTGCATGCACCCCTAATTTCCTGTTTGATGCCCTCCCCAACATCCCTATTACTGTTTGGAGGTCTGTACACAACTCCTACTAACGTTTTTTGCCCTTTGGTGTTCTGCAGCTCTACCCATATAGATTCCACATCATCCAAGCTAATGTCTTTCCTAACTATTGCATTAATCTCCTCTTTAACCAGCAATGCTACCCCACCTCCTTTTCCTTTTATTCTATCCTTCCTGAATGTTGAATACCCCTGAATGTTGAGTTCCCAGCCCTGATCATCCTGGAGCCACGTCTCTGTAATCCCAATCACATCATATTTGTTAACAGAGGGAGAGAGATGGAGAGACAGAGAGAGAGAGATGGAGAGAGAGAGACAGAGAGAGAGAGATGGAGAGAGAGAGACAGAGAGAGAGACAGTTAGGAGACAGAGACAGAGTCAGAGAGAGAGAGAGTCAGAGAGAGAGAGAGTCAGAGAGAGAGAGAGACAGGAGAGAGAGACAGAGAGAGAGAGAGACACAAAGAGAGAGAGAGACAGAGAGAGAGAGACACACACAGAGAGAGAGAGACACAGAGAGAGAGACACAAAGAGAGAGAGAGAGAGAGACACAGAGAGAGAGAGAGAGACACAGAGACAGAGAGAGAGAGAGAGAGAGAGAGAGGGAGAGAGTGAACGAGCGAGCGATTGGGGGGGGTGGAGGGGGGTGCATATGGTGAGGGACAGGATGTGAGGAGCCAGAGGGACAGGCAGAGCATCCTGATCCTCCTTGGAGCAACATTCCGGATTTCCACACAAAGGCAGGGTCAGGGATCGTGAGGAAGCTGCAAGGTGGCAGAGGGAGTATAACGTGGGGAAATATGAGCTTATTCACTTTGGGAGGCAAAATAGAAAAACAGAATATTTGTTAAATGGTGAGACACGTGTAAATGTTGGTGTTGGGAGAGATTTGGGTGTCCCTTGTGCAAGAGGCACAGAAAGCTAGCATGCAGGTACAGCAAGCTGTAAGGAAGGCAAATGGCCTGTTGTCCTTTATTGCAAGGGGGATAGAATACAAGAATAAGGAAGTCTTGCTACAGCTGTACAGGGCCCTGGTGAGACCACACCTGGAGTACTGTGCACAGTTTGGGTCTCCTTACCCGAGGAAGGACATACTTACCTTGGAGGGGGTGCAACGGAGGTTCACCAGACTGATCCCTGGGATGAGAGGGTTGTCTTATGATGAGATTGTGCAGAATGGGCCGATACTCTCTGGAGTTTAGAAGAATGAGAAGTGATCGCTTCTCTGAAGGGGCTTGACAGGGTAGATGCAGGGAGGATGTTTCCCCCGGGCTGGGGAGTCTAGAACCAGGTGTCACACAGTCTCAGGATAAGGGGTCGGCCATTTAGGACTGAGATGAGGAGAAACTTCTTCACTCAGAGGGTGGTGAATCTTTGGAATTCTCTGCCCCAGAGGGCTGTGGAGGCTCAGTCTCTGAATATATTCAAGACAGAGGTCGATAGATTTTGGGGTTTCGGGGAATCGAGGGATATGGGGAAGGAGAGTTGAGGTCTAAGATCAGCCATGATCTCACTGAATGGCGGAGCAGGCTCGAGGGGCCGAATGGCCGACTCCTGCTCCTATTTCTTATGTTCTTATGTTAAATGGTACCAAACCCCACAACATCACACAGCAACCCTGATCTCTCAGCATCTTGCAAATGACAAAGATTTCCAGGTGAGAAAGACTTGCGTTTATATAGCGCCTTTCACGACCTCAGGATGTCCCAAAGCGCTTTACAGCCAATGAAGTACTTTTGGAGTGTAGTCACTGTTGTAATATGGGAAACGCAGCAGCCAATTTACGCACAGCAAGCTCCCACACACAGCAATGTGATAATGACCCAGATAATCTGTTTTCTTAGTGATGTTAGTTGAGGGAGAATTATTGGTAAACATCAGAATTTCGATGGAGGAAAATCCCCTTCGAAAATAAATTTTGCCCCTTTAACAACATTTAAAAAAAAAACAAGAACTAGGGTTTATTTCTCGAGGTATAGAATTGAAAAGTAGGAAAGTTATGCTAACCCTGTATCAAACCTTTGGTTAGACCACACTTGGAGTACTGCGTGCAGTTCTGGTCGCCGTATTATAAAAAGGATATAGAGGCACTGGAGAGGGTGCAGAGAAGATTTACGAGGGTGATACCAGAAATGCGAGGGTGTACCTATCAGGAAAGGATGAACAGGCTTGAAAGAAGGCTGAGGGGTGACCTAATAGAGGTCTTTAAAAGGTTTTGATAGACTGGATACAGAGGGAGAATGTTTCCACTTGTGGGGAAGAGCATAACTAGAGGCCATCAATATAAGATCGTCACCGAGAAATCCAATGGGGAATTCAGGAGAAACCTCTTTACCCAGAGAGCGGTGAGAATGTGGAACTCGCTGCCACAGGGAGGGGTTGAGGCGAATAGTATTGATGCATTTAAGGGGAGGCCGGACAAGCATATGGGGGAAGGAAAAAAAAAAAGACTTGGATTTATATAGCGCCTTTCACAACCACCGGACGTCTCAAAGCGTTTTACAGCCAATCAAGTACTTTTGGAGTGTAGTCACTGTTGTAACGAGAAGGAAATAGAGGGTTATGCTGATAGAGTTAGATGAGGAAAGACGGGAGGAGGCTCGAGCGGAGCATAAACGCCGGCATGGACTGGTTGGGCCCAATGGCCTGTTTCTGTGCCGTATATCCCGCGTAATCCTGTGTAAGAACACTTGCCTCTTCCCACTTCCATACACTTCTGCTTTTCTGCCTCCAATCAAAGGGAAGGAATTTACATAGAATGACGTGGACATGACAATCGGGAAGCACGCTACTCGGCCTAACTAGTCGGGGCTGGTCCTTATCCACCATGTGACCAGTAGTCCCATCCGCCCACAACGTTCCGGAAGCCAGTATCCCCCCCCCCCATCCCTTCAGATGCCAATCTACCCCATTCTCAATTGTTGGAGTGGTCTCTGCTTCACTCATTAACTCGCAAAAGAAAAGAAAGACTTGCATTTATATAGCACCTTTCACGACCACCAGACATCCCAAAGCGCTTTACAGCCAATGAAGTACTATTTGAAGTGTAGTCGCTGTTGTAATGTGGGAAACGCAGCAGCCAATTTGCGCACAGCAAGCTCCCACACACAGCAACGTGATAATGACCCAGAACATCTGTTTTTTTTGTGATGTTGATTGAGGGATAAATATTGGCCCCAGGACACCGGGGAGAACTCCCCCTGCTCTTCTTCGAACTAGTGCCACGGGATCTTTTCCATCCACCAGAGAGGGCAGAATCCAATAGCAGACGCCCGAGGGATTAACCGCTACTGTAACACGGCACAGATTGGGATCATTACACAAAATCTACTCTTGAAAATGCCCCTGTATTCTCATGATGTCTGAAAAACACAATAATACAACACACGAATAAAAGCTCTCCTTCGCTTCTAATCGCCGGGTAATTCATTCAGTGGATTTTAACAAAGTCAATCCCATTGACCTCTCCCAGTTCTGCCGAGACCACACCCAGCACCAATACAGCCTCTGCTTCACTCATTGATCCAATGCTTTCGGCTATTAAACTGCGTGTGTGTGTGTGAGAGAGCGTGTGTGTGTGTGTGTGAGAGAGAGCGTGTGTGTGTGTGTGTGAGAGAGAGCGTGTGTGTGTCTGTGTGAGAGAGAGCGTGTGTGTGTGCGTGGTGTGTGTGTGTGTGTGTGAGTGAGAGAGAGAGAGCGTGTGTGTGTGTGTGTGAGCGTGTGTGTGTGTGTGAGAGAGAGAGCGTGTGTGTGTGTGTGAGCGTGTGTGTGTGAGAGCGAGCGTGTGTGTGTGAGAGAGCGAGCGTGTGTGTGTGAGAGCGAGCGTGTGTGAGAGAGCGTGTGTGTGTCTGTGTGGTGTGTGTGTGTGTGTGTGTGTGTGTGTGTGTGTGTGAGAGAGAGAGCGTGTGTGTGTGTGTGAGCGTGTGTGTGTGAGAGAGCGAGCGTGTGTGTGTGAGAGAGCGAGCGTGTGTGTGTGAGAGCGAGCGTGTGTGAGAGAGCGTGTGTGTGTGTGTGTGTGTGTGTGTGTGTGTGTGTGTGTGTGAGAGAGCGTGTGTGTGTGAGAGAGCGCGTGTGTGTGTGAGAGAGAGCGTGTGTGTGTGAGAGAGAGAGCGTGTGTGAGTGTGTGAGAGAGCGTGTGTGTGTGTGTGTGTGTGTGTGTGAGAGAGAGCGCGTGTGTGTGTGTGTGTGAGCGAGCGTGTGTGTGTGTGTGAGAGAGCGAGCGTGTGTGTGTGTGAGAGAGCGAGCGTGTGTGTGTGTGAGAGCCAGCATGTGTGTGTGTGTGTGTGTGTGTGTATCTGTGTGTGTGGGTAGGTGTCGGTGTGTGTGTGTGTCCCTGTCCCTATGTCCCAATGTGTGTGTGTGTCGGGGGGGCAGTATTGATCTGAACACAGATTGAAGGCAAATTGTGTGCAGGAAGATCAGGCCCCCCTTTCTCGGTGAAGCAGCTTGCTGGAGTGCAGTCCCTATTTTGGAATGGCATTTGCTGATGACGCACTCAGTCATCAAAGGACCCGAGGGGTTGAGTCGCAGCAAAACAGGAAGAGACTGATTCTCATCTTGTGCTTCCTTATTTACACAAACGAGACGTTTGAATTGGATATCTTTATGACAGAAATAAAGGAGAACAAAGAAAATCAACTGCTTAACCCAGCGCTAACTGATAACCAGCAAATATTTAAAAATTTAAAACAAACAATGGCTTTGCACGGTTTAAAAACAACCCGCTCCTTCCTGTCCCAAGGTGGCAACTTCTGTCGGCATCGGATATTCAACCATGGGGAGCGTCACAGCCCAGTCTGAGGCACGCACGCTGTCTCGGCAGCCGACCAATCGGGAGCTGCAAACCGGGCTGATTTGCCACTTTCCTGAGCCCAGGTATACGGACGGCTGGATCACTTCCCCAACCCTGCCACCCCTACCTGGGATTGCAAGCTGCAAATGGCCCTCGTCTGTGTGTGTGTGTGTGTGTGTGTGTGTGTGTGTGTCCCTTTCCATGTGTGTGTGTCTCTCTGTCCCTCTGTCCCTGACTTCCCGAGTCCCAGACTCCGTCCAAGAACTCCAACAACCAATTGCATTTACACGGCGCCTTGCACGCAGTGACAGGTCCCAAAGTGCTTCACAGGTGCGTTACCAAAAGACTTGCATTTATATAGCGTCTTTCACGACCACCGGACGTCCCAAAGCGCTTTACAGCCAATGAAGTACTCTTGAAGTGTAGTCACTGTTGTAATGTGGGAAACGCGGCAGCCAATTTGTGCACAGCAAGCTCCCACAAACAGCAATGTGATAATGACCCAGATAATCTGTTTTTATGATGTTGATTGAGGGATAAATATTGGCCCCAGGACACAGGGGAAAACTCCTCTGCTCTTCTTCGAAATAGTGGCCATGAGATCTTTTACGTTCACCTCAGGGCGCAGACGGGGCCTCGATTTAACGTCTCATCCGAAAGACGGCACCTCCGAAAGTGCGGGGCTCCCTCAGCACTGGCCCTCCGACAGTGCGGGGCTCCCTCAGCACTGCCCCTCCGACAGTGCAGCGCTCCCTCAGCACTGGTCCTCTGACAGTGCGGGGCTCCCTCAGCACTGCCCCTCCGACAGCGAGGCGCTCCCTCAGCACTGCCCCTCCGACAGTGCGGCGCTCCCTCAGTACTGCCTCCTCCGACAGTGCGGCGCTCCCTCAGTACTGCCTCCTCCGACAGTGCGGCACTCCCTCAGCACTGCACTGGGAGTGTCGGCCTAGATTTCTGTGCTCAAGTCCCTGGAGTGGGACTTGAACCCACAACCTTCTGACTCAGAGGCGAGAGAGAGTGCTGCCCACTGAGCCACAGCTGACACCACACCTGGAGCTGGAAACTCATGGGGGGGAGGTGGGGGTGGGGGGGGAGGGGGGGGGAAACCCGAATACGACCCGAATGTCTCCCTCTCTCGGGACGCAAAAGGAGTTAGATGAAGTCCTTACTACTAGGGGAATCAAGGGGTATGGCGAGAAAGCAGGAATGGGGTACTGAAGTTGAATGTTCAGCCATGAACTTATTGAATGGCGGTGCAGGCTAGAAGGGCCGAATGGCCTACTCCTGCACCTATTTTCTATGTTTCTATGTTTCTAAGAGAGAAAATGGGGCGGCTGGACTTTCCAGTCCGTTGCGCTCGGGGTTTTGCCCTGGTGTGGCGTGAACGGTGGCGGTGAGGGTCTCCCGCGCCCCCTTCGGTCGGGTTTGGCGGCGACCCTGAGTAGCACCGGCCAGGGGGGGGGGGGGGGGGGGGGCGGAGAACCGCGTCCGGTGTGCAACATACGCCTCCGGTCGCGACACCGCCGCGAGTTTGGACCTCTGCCCGACCCGTCCGCCCGGAATCGCGCGCCCGCAACGACCGCCTGGGAAATCGGCGCGGTCCGACACAGCGGGCGGGGGGGGGGGGGGGCGCGGGCGAGGGATGGTAAATTACTCGGCGCGCAAGCACGAGCGTTTGTTCTTTTGCCGATTTGCGCCGTGAAGGCAATGTTTGTGTGGATTTTTTTTCCCCCACAGTCATCCCCTCCTCCCCCCCGCCGGCATCTCCCGGAGAGCTCCGGCCCGGCACTTTAGCGCGGGAGTTTCCCGTCCTCGCGCCGAGGGGTGTACATCATCATCATCATCATCGGCAGTCCCTCGAATCGAGGATGACTTGCTTCCACGTCAAAAAGTTCCCAGATGTTTCAACGAAGGACCTAATATTCCGGATCCCGAACTACATCCCGAAGGGTGGAAGATGCCTGTGGGTGGATTGTTTTAACGTGGGGTGACCATTGCACACCAGCCACCACACGGGGCTTGACAGAGCGAGGTCTTGGTCCAGTGGCAAGGGTTAACCAGGTCGACTGGAGACCAGCTCTGCTGCACGGGCCCAGTGCGCACACATATCGCACAGTGTGGGCTGGGCCCGTGCTGCCCCCTGGGGCCCTCGCCTCTTCCGGGCCCCGAACTCGCGCCTCTCCTGGGGCCCGATCACGTCCCTCTACAGTCTCTCGCCGCTCCTTCGGAACCTGCCCGCGCTCCAATCACCGGCCTGGACCTCGACGACGTCCCTTTTCACTGCCGTCGAACGCACGGTAGATGTTCAAAGAAAACTTTGGGAGATGGATTCTGCCCAAGCTCTTTCGAATTTTGCAATGGATGTCGGAGATTTCATCCGGCTGTGTCCTGGCTGTCCTGGGGCTGGAAGTCACTGCTGGTCTCCAGCCGCAGGCTCAGCCACCAGGGAGGCGAATAATAATTCACCTGCTCCTGCTTCGGTGCCGCGCCCCCTACTGACACAGGGCCCAGCTGCCCAAAACTCCCTCACCGAAGCGCAAACTCCTCCTGGCCGCTAACTTTCCCGCCCCTCCCGAAAACAGAAAAAAAAAGGCCAGCCCTGGGCGTTTACAGAGAAGTTGTTCAAGTTTGCAGGTGCAGCAGGTAATCAGGAAGGCGAATGGAATGTTGGCCTTCATTGCGCGAGGGATGGAGTACAAAAGCAGGGAGGTCCTGCTGCAACTGTACAGGGTATTGGTGAGGCCGCACCTGGAGTACTGCGTGCAGTTTTGGTCACCTTACTTAAGGAAGGATATACTAGCTTTGGAGGGGGTAGAGAGATGATTCACTAGGCTGATTCCGGAGATGAGGGGGTTACCTTATGATGATAGATTGAGTAGACTGGGTCTTTACTCGTTGGAGTTCAGAAGGATGAGGGGTGATCGTATAGAAACATTTAAAATAATGAAAGGGATAGACAAGATAGAGGCAGAGAGGTTGTTTCCACTGATCGGGGAGACTAGAACTAGGGGGCACAGCCTCAAAATACGGGGGAGCCAATTTAAAACCGAGTTGAGAAGGAATTTCTTCTCCCAGAGGGTTGTGAATCTGTGGAATTCACTGCCCAAGGAAGCAGTTGAGGCTGGCTCATTGAATGTATTCAAGTCACAGATCGATAGATTTTTAACCAATAAGGGAATTGAGGGTTACGGGGAGCGGGCGGGTAAGTGGAGCTGAGTCCACGGCCAGATCAGCCATGATCTTGTTGAATGGCGGAGCAGGCTCGAGGGGCTAGATGGCCCACTCCTGTTCCTAATTCTTCTGTTCTTATGTCTCCTCCCCCCGCCCCCCCACTTTACAAATTGCCAGACGGCCCCCCCGATCAATAGGCAGAGGGGCGGAGACCCTAAACAGGCCACAGCTGCCTTTCAATGGTTAATGGTACCCCCTCACTCCCTAGGGTCTGACAACTCTCTACAGTCAACACTGCAGAGTGTGGGGGGGGGGGTTTGTGTTGAAGTTTGCGGCGGGTCACGTGACGCAGCTCCCCGCTCAAGACGCGTCCATACATGGCAATGCCAGAGAAACAGGACCCCCCCGAGAGAGAGGCTGCCCTTTGTTTGCCTGACCAATAAAGGTCAGACAAGGTCATAGAGGAACTCGTTTCAATGACGCATTCTTGTGTTCTCTCTCTCTCTCTCGCTCGGTCTTTCTCACCCCTCCCCCCCGACATCTCGAGACACAATGCACCACAGGGACGGGAGATTTTTTTCCCCCTCTGTCCCACCCGGCTCCCTGGACTAGCATTTAAAACGATCCACATTGGTTCCCAGCCCTGCCCATTGTGTCGGCACCCCTTCACATCATCTGCAGACTCCTAAAAGTGCCACGCCATCACGGAAAATGTACAAGGCAGATCACTATCAGACGCCCAGAATGATGTAAAGCAAAGAGCAAACATGCATTTCTATAGCGCCTTTCAGGACCACAGGAGGTTCCGATGCGCTTTACAGCCAATGAAGTACTTTTTGACGTGTCGTTACTGTTGAAGTATAGGAAACACAGCACTCCCAGGTATACGTTATTCTATATATAAAGCCCCCGAACCCCTCGATTAGATTCCAGCCTGTAACTTACTCCCGGGTATCTGTTATTCTATATATAAAGCCCCCGAACCCCTCGATTAGATTCCAGCCTGTAACTCACTCCCGGGTATCCGTTATTCTATATATAAAGCCCCCGAACCCCTCGATTAGATTCCAGCCTGTAACTCACTCCCGGGTATCCGTTATTCTATATATATAAAGCCCCCGAACCCCTCGATTAGATCCCAGCCTGTAACTCATTCCCGGATATCCGTTATTCTATATATAAACCCCCCGTACCCCTCGATTAGATTCCAGCCTGAAACTCACTCCCGAGTATTCATTATTCTATATATAAACCCCCGAACCCCTCGATTAGATTCCAGCCTGTAACTTACTCCCGGGTATCTGTTATTCTATATATAAACCCCCCGAACCCCTCGATTAGATTCCAGCCTGTAACTCACTCCCGGGTATCTGTTATTCTATATCTAAACCCACCCAACCCCTCGATTAGATTCCAGCCTGTAACTCACTCCCGGGTATCCGTTATTCTATATATAAACCCCCCGAACCCCTCGATTAGATTCCAGCCTGTAACTCACTCCCGGGTATCTGTTATTCTATATATAAAGCCCCCGAACCCCTCGATTAGATTCCAGCCTGTAACTCACTCCCGGGTATCTGTTATTCTATATATAAACCCCCTGAACCCCTCGATTAGATTCCAGCCTGTAACTCACTCCCGGGCATTCATTATTCTATATATAAACCCCCCGAACCCCTCGATTAGATTCCAGCCTGTAACTTACTCCCGGGTATCTGTTATTCTATATATAAACCCCCCGAACCCCTCGATTAGATTCCAGCCTGTAACTCACTCCCGGGTATCTGTTATTCTATATCTAAACCCACCCAACCCCTCGATTAGATTCCAGCCTGTAACTCACTCCCGGGTATCTGTTATTCTATATATAAACCCCCTGAACCCCTCGATTAGATTCCAGCCTGTAACTCACTCCCGGGTATTCATTATTCTATATATAAACCCCCCGAACCCCTCGATTAGATCCCAGCCTGTAACTCACGCCCGGGTATCTGTGAGCAAACTGTTCTGACGGAAGTTTCCAGAAGGGTTGGTCTATGGCAATAACTGGTTACCATGGAGCTTTCCGAGGACTGAACCAGACACACTAATTGATAATCAATGTGAAAAGTTTTGATCAAAAGCACTTTCCCAGCTGTTTACGATCAGCACAGGCACAGCGACAGACAGCCCGACCGACACGTTGCTGAATCCCTCGTCAACACAATCAAACCATCAAATGTCCCCAGCCTTACCCTGCAATAACGGTTCAACCGAGACCTTTCTTCCCCGTCTTCCCCCAACTGACAGCTCGCAAAAATCCTCAGCGTCTTCCTCAACGTTGGTGGGGCCACCCTGAGCATCACATTCTTCTCAATCAATGATGACATTTGTGGGCTTTAAGAACTCGAGGCTTCAGGCCCCCATAGACCTCCAGACCCTCCCCACAGAGGCCTCCAGACCCCCCCCCCCCCCCCCCCCCCAAGAGGCCTCCAGAACCCCCCTCCACCCCACAGAAGCCTCCAGACCCCGCCCACCCCCACAGAAGCCTCCAGACCCCGCCCACCCCCACAGAGGCCTCCAGACCCCCCCCCCCCCCACAACACAGAGGCCTCCAGGCGGCCCTCACCCCCTACACCGGCCTCCAGACCCTCCTCCCCCACAGGCCCTCCAGACAATCTCGATTTGGATAATCAGTAAAGACTTGGATTGGGATTATTTGAGAGGAGGCAAGGTCACTCGAGGTAGGAGGGGCACCCCGTGGAGAGACCAAATGTTCCCGCATTCCAGGTCCCACCGCGTTCCTCTCCAACACCCAACACACAGGATTTGCACAGTAACCAAAAGCCGTCTTCTCCTACCTTTTGTAGACTTGTCGGGTTCAGTTGGGTTTTGTCAATAATTTTTATTGCAACCTGGAGCAAAGCGGAAAGAAACGGAATTAGACGCGCCGTGATGCATCTTTCGCCGAGGGGCACGAGGTCAACCTAGGACAAGGCAGGCCACACAGTCCTGGGGAGTTCAAGGGTCGGCAGATCGGTGGGGGTCACTCAATAGGCCCACAGCCTGATCCAATGGGAAACCATTTCTCTCAACAGCAGGTATCTGAATGAGCAAAACCACCCAGAGAGTCCCGTGCATCTAATTATTTCATCGTAGCGTCTACAATTAGTTCCATTGAATTAACACACTTGAATCCACTTTGGTAGATAGAACAGAATAGCAGAAAAGGAGAGAGACTGGTCAGTGTTGATATTCAGAGGGACCTGGGTGTCCTTGTACACCAATCACAGAAAGCTAGCATGCAGGTACAGCGAGCAGGAAGGAAGGCAAATGGCCTGTTGGCCTTCGTTGCCAGGGGGTTGGAGTACAAGAGTAAGGAAGTCTTGCTACAATTGTACAGGGCCTTGGTGAGACCACACCTGGAGTACTGTGCGCAGTTTTGGTCTCCTTATCGAAGGAAGGGTACACTTGTCTTGGAGGGGGTGCAACAGAGGTTCGCTAGATTGATTCCTGGGATGAGAGGGTTGTCCCAGGAGGAGAGATTGAGTAGATTGGGCCGATACTCTCTGGAGTTGCGAAGAATGAGGTGATCTCATTGAAACGTACAAGTTTCTGAGGGGGGATTGACAGGGTAGATGCAGGGAGGATGTTTCCCCCCGGGCTGGAGAGTCTAGAACCAGAGGTCTCACAGTCTCAGGATAAGGGGTCGGCCATTTAGGACTGAGACGAGGAGGAATTTTTTTCAATCGGAGGGTGGTGAATCTTTGTAATTCTCTGCCCCAGAGGGCTGTGGAGGCTCAGTCGTTGAGTATATTCAAGGCTGAGATCGATAGATTTTTGGATATTAAGGGAATCAAGGGATATGGGGATCGGGTGGGAAAGTGGAGTTGAGGCCAGGATCAGATCAGCCATGATCTTATTGAATGGCGGAGCAGGCTCGAGGGGCCAAATGGCCTACTGCTCCCAATTCCTATGATCTGCTCTAAATTCAAATCTCATTCCTCCATTTCCTACTCTAACGTACTCTTTCCCGGCACTCAAAGCTGTCAAGTTCCTCTCCTCCCCAGTTTCTCCCCGCTCTTTTGCAATTTACAGGCTTTTTGGAGCCAAGCTTGGCATCATCCTAAATCAATACTTTGCAATTGATCCCGTCCCCCTGTTCTGCTCGCTTCCCAAACCCGCGACCTCTGCCCACCTAGAAGGACAAGGGCAGCAGGCGCATGGGAACACCACCACCTCCACGTTCCCCTCCCAGTCACACACCATCCCGACTTGGAAATATATCGGCCGTTCCTTCATAGTCGCTGGGTCACAATCCTGGAACTCCCTCCCTAACAGCACAGTGGGAGCACCTTCACCACACTGACTGCAGCGGTTCAAGAAGGCGGCTCACCACCACCTTCTACATAAGAACATAAGAAATAGGAGCAGGAGTCGGCCATTCGGCCCCTCGAGCCTGCTCCGCCATTCAATAAGATCATGGCTGATCTGATCCTGGCCTCAACTCCACTTCCCCGCCCGCTCCCCATAACCCTTGACTCCTTATCGTTCAAAAATCTGTCTATCTCCACCTTAAATATATCCAATGACCCAGCCTCCACAGCTCTCTGGGGCAGAGAATTCCACAAATTCATGACCCCGAGAAGAAATTCCTCCTCATCTCCGTTTTAAATGGTGACCCCTTATGCTGAGACTATGCCCCCTAGTTCTAGATTCCCCCACGAGGAAAACATCCTCTCTGCATCTACCCTGTCCAGCCCCCTCATAAACTTGTACGTTTCAATAAGGTCACCTCTCATTCTTCTAAACTCCAATGAGTACAGGCCCAACCTGCTCAACCTTTCTTCTCCAAGGCACTAAATGCCATCCTTGCCAGCGAGGCCCATAAACCGTGAATGAATTAAAAAGGAACCATCCCCTCCCCAATACTGAACAAAAGCACAGGGTCTCTGCCTGCGTCCGTTCAACGCTCGAGACGGTGACCCCTGTCCATCAGTCGCAGACCCTCACTGCAGGCCCGAGAAGTTCTTCCAGGATCAACAGTGCCAGGTCCCTGGAGGGGGTGAGGTAAACCACGCCCAGGCCCTGCTCGGGGTTTGCAGGCCTTCGCGCCGCGGGCTGGGGGAGGCCGAGGGAGGAACGGGCCTGGGAATGAGTGGGTTGGAGACGGTGTAAGTACATCACGCTGTGATTAGAAACGGAACAGAAATGCTGGCGCTGCTGTTTTCCTTATAAACTCGGCCTTGCTGTCCCCGGGGAAACATAGTGTCAAGATAAAAGTGATTGCAACAGCGTGTGTGAGAGAGAGAGAGAGAGAGAGAGAGAGAGAGAGAGAGAGAGAGCGAGGGGAGGAGAGAGAGAGAGAGCGAGGGGAGGAGAGAGAGAGAGTGGGTGGGGAGGAGCGAGAGAGAGAGTGGGGGAGGAGAGAGAAGAGAGTGGGGGAGGAGAGAGAGAGAGTGGGGGAGGAGAGAGAGAGAGAGAGAGAGAGAGAGAGAGAGAGAGAGTGGGGAAGAGAGAGAGAGAGAGAGGGTGGGGCGGAGCGAGAGAGAGAGTGGGGGAGGAGAGAGAGAGAGTGGGGGAGGAGAGAGAGAGAGAGAGCGAGAGAGAGAGTGGGTGGGGAGGAGAGAGAGAGAGAGTGGGTGGGGAGGAGCGAGAGAGAGAGTGGGGGAGGAGAGAGAGAGAGAGAGGGGGAGGAAGAGAGAGAGAGAGAGAGAGAGAGAGAGAGAGAGAGAGAGAGAGAGTGGGGAGAGAGAGAGAGAGAGAGGGTGGGGCGGAGCGAGAGAGAGAGTGGGGGAGGGAGAGAGAGAGAGAGAGAGAGAGAGAGAGATGGGGGAGGAGAGAGAGAGAGAGAGAGAGAGTGGGGGAGGAGAGAGAGAGAGAGAGCGAGAGAGTGGGGGAGGAGAGAGAGAGAGAGAGAGAGAGAGTGGGGGTGGAGAGAGAGAGAGAGGGGGAGGAGAGAGAGGGGAGGAGAGAGAGGGAGGAGAGAGAGAGAGAGAGAGGAGAGAGAGCGAGCGAGCGGGGGAGGAGAGAGAGCGAGCGGGGAGGAGAGAGAGAGAGCGGGGGAGGAGAGAGAGAGAGCGGGGGAGGAGAGAGAGAGCGCGGGGGAGGAGAGAGAGAGAGCGGGGGAGGAGAGAGAGAGAGCGGGGGAGGAGAGAGAGAGAGCGGGGGAGGAGAGAGAGAGAGCGGGGGAGGAGAGAGAGAGAGCGGGGGAGGAGAGAGAGAGAGCGGGGGAGGAGAGAGAGAGAGCGGGGGAGGAGAGAGAGAGAGCGGGGGAGGAGAGAGCGCGAGCGGGGAGGAGAGAGAGAGAGAGAGTGGGGAAGAGAGAGAGAAAATGGGGTAGGAGAGAGAGAGAATGGGGGAGGAGAGAGAGAGAATGGGGGAGGAGAGAGAGAGAGAGAGAGAGAGTGTGGGGGAGACGGAGAGCAAGAGTAGGAGAAGCAAAGAGTGAGGTGGAAGCAGCATTGAGAGACGCAGACCTGCTCCCCGCCCCTCCCCCAGCGGCAGGCCCCGCCCTCCCCCAGCCGCAGGCCCCCCCCCCCCCAGCGGCAGGCCCCGCCCTCCCCCAGCCGCAGGCCCCGCCCTCCCCCAGCCGCAGGCCCCGCCCCCCTCTCACCTCGCGGCTGGTCAGGATGTGCCGGGCCAGCTTGACTTTGGCGAAGTTGCCTTTGCCGATGGTTTTGAGCAGCCGGTAGTTGCCGATGTGGGGCTGCTCGTCGGTGCAGGAGGCGATGGAGTTGCGACAGCGCGCCCCCAGGGAGCGGCTGGACCAGGTGGAGCCTCTCTCCGACCGGCTCTCCATGTGTGAGGGATGCTGAGGGCACAAAGGGGAGAGACGTTCAGCGAGCGGTTCGATTCACAACACCCGACCCGTCTGGGCGTCGCTGCCCAGATTATCCAACACCCGACATCGACGTACAACAACAACAACTCGCGTTTATATAGCACCTTCGCCGCAGTGAAACATCCCAAGACGCTTCCCAGGAGAAACACCACCAACGATGCCTCCGCAAGATCCTGCAAATCCCCCTGGGAGGACAGACGCACCAACGTCAGCGTCCTCGACCAGGCCCAACATCCCCGGCATCGAAGCACTGACCACACTCGACCAGCTCCGCTGGGCGGGGCCACATTGTCCGCATGCCCCCAGACATGAGACTCCCAAAACAAGCGCTCTACTCGGAACTCCTTCACGGCAAACGAGCCAAAGGTGGGCAGAGGAAACGTTACAAGGGACCACCCTCAAAGCCTCCCTGATAAAGTGCAACATCCCCACCGGCACCTGGGAGTCCCTGGCCCAAAGACCAGTCCGCCCTAAGTGGAGGAAGTGCATCCGGGAGGGCGCTGAGCACCTCGAGTCTCGTCGCCGAGAGCGTGCAGAAACCAAGCGCAGGCAGCGGAAGGAGCGTGCGGCAAACCTGTCCCACCCTCCCCTTCCCTCAACCACTGTCTGTCCCACCTGTGACGGGGACTGTGGTTCTCGTATTGGACTGTTCAGCAACCTGAGGACTCATGTTAAGAGTGGAAGCAAGTCTTCCTCGATTCCGAGGGACTGCCTATGATGATGATGGTCCAAGAGGTCGGTTTTAAGGAGTGTCTTGAAGGAGGAAAGAGAGGTAGAGAGGTGGAGAGGCTTAGGGAGGGAGTTCCAGAGCTTGGGGCCCAGGCAACAGAAGGCACGGCCACCGATGGTTGAGCGATTATAATCAGGGATGCTCAGGAGGGCAGAATTGGAGGAGCGCAGACATCTCGGGGGCTGTGGAGACTGGAGGAGGTCACAGGTCGAGAGATCTTTCAGAGTCCAATCGGAAACAAATACAGACTCCTCTCATCACAGCATTCAGCTGCTTCTTAAAGTGGTTTATTTTTTTCAGTTCCTGCATCTATTCCAAGTGTCAGCCGGGGCTCAGTGGGCAGCACTCTCTCTCGCCTCTGAGTCAGAAGGTTGTGGGTTCGAGTCCCACTCCAGGGACTTGAGCACAAAAATCTAGGCGGACACTCCCAGTGCAGTGCTGAGGGAGTGCTGCACTGTCGGAGGTGCCGTCTTTCGGATGAGACGTTAAACAGAGACCCCGTCTTTCCTCACAGGTGGACGTAAAAGATCCCATGACCGCTATTTGGAAGAAGAGCAGGGGAGTTCTCCCCAGTGTCCTGGGGCCAATATTTATCCCTCAATCAACATCACTGCAGCTGATGATCTGGTCATCGTCACATTGCTGTGTGAATCATTAACCGAGCATTGCTGGGCTGACATTCAGGGACCCCCTGACAAGCGCAACGCTGTCTGGCAAATTCACCACATCACCATCTCTGACCTTTGCCCTCTCAATCGGCAGAAGCTTGTTTTGCTTTTCCGCTTTTGCTCTTTGCGCTCTCCCACCCCTCCCCCAGTGGTCTCTCCCAAACACAGCTCTGTGGCCCCGACCCAGCGGGGCCAAATTACTGCAGGAGCTCGCCGGCATGCGCATGCACGGGTTCCAGATAGTGGCGGCTGTCTATTTGACCAAGGGGGGGGCGACACTGCCGAGGCTGATACTGTCTTCAGCAGAGAGAGAGTGAGAGAGAGAGACAGACACACACACACAAAGACAGACGCAGAGGTACGCGGGCAGAGACGGAGACCCAGGCATGCAGAGACGGGCAGATGCACATGCACAGGCAGGCGCGCGCGCACACACACACACACACACACACACACACGCAGGCAGGCGCACACGCACACACACAGGCAGGCGCGCGCACACGTACACACACAGGCAGGCGCGCGCACACGTACACACACAGGCAGGCGCGCGCACACGTACACACACAGGCAGGCAGGCGCGCGCACGCAGGCAGGCAGGCGCACGCAGGCAGGCAGCGCGCGCACGCACGCACGCAGGCAGGCGCGCACACACATGCAGGCAGGCACGCGCACACACACAGGCAGGCACGCGCACACACACAGGCAGGCACGCGCACACACAGGCAGGCGCGCACACACACACAGGCAGGCGCGCACACACACACACACACACACACACACACACACAGGCAGGCGCGCACACACACACACAGGCAGGCGCGCACACACACACACAGGCAGGCGCGCACACACACACACACACAGGCAGGCACGCGCACACACACACAGGCAGGCGCGCGCACACACACACACACACAGGCAGGCAGATACACACACACTACCAGTGATCCCGCGTTAGCGATCGTGGGCGGTTTCCATTTCCCCGAGCTCAGGGTCAGAGGTCAATAGCGGCCCAGCATTGGGCAGCACCCTGACCGAACGAGCCACAGTTGAGCCTCCAGCTCCGTCGCTCAACCTCCCCCTTTATGTTTAAGGCTCGGCCCCCCCATCGGGGCTTCTGTCTCTCACCCCGAGACGGGTCGGTGAATACGCCTCTCGTCATCGCACACCAGACCTGGTGGGTCCCGTGTCTCACAGAGTGTGGCTCTCTCCGGGGTGGGTCCGCAATCGACGAGGTGACCAGGGTACCTTTCCCCCCCGCCCCCCACCTCACCCCCGGCCCCCCAAAACACTGGAGCTTGGAAGTGCATGAAGTAAGTGGCGGGACAAATGTTGGCTTTGTACAGACAGAGTATCAGACGGTCCCAGACAGCGGTGCCTGGACAATAACTTGTTCTCTCAAAAAAACAACTCAATCACGTGAATGAGACATTCAAAATTTTATCTGGCTTATCGGAGATTTAAAGAAAAAAAGCTCTCATTTATATAGCGCCTTTCATGACCACGGACGTCTCAGAGCGCTTTACAGCCAATGAAGTACTTTTGGAGTGTAGTCACTGTTGTAATGTGGGAAACGCAGCAGCCAATTTGCGCACAGCAAGCTCCCACACACAGCAATGTGATAATGATCAGAAAATCTGTTTTTTGTGATATTGATTGAGGGATAAATATTGGCCCCAGGACACCGGGGAGAACTCCCCCTGCTCTTCTTCGAAATAGTGATCTTTTACGTCCACCTGAGGGAGCAGACGGGGCCTCGGTTTAACGTCTCATCTGAAAGACGGCACCTCTGACAGTGCGGCGTTCCCTCAGTACTGCCCCTCCGACAGTGCGGCGCTCCCTCAGCACTGCCCCTCCGACAGTGCGGCGCTCCCTCAGCACCGCCCCTCCGACAGTGCGGCGCTCCCTCAGCACCGCCCCTCCGACAGTGCGGCGCTCCCTCAGCACCGCCCCTCCGACAGTGCGGCGCTCCCTCAGTACTGCCCCTCCGACAGAGCGGCGCTCCCTCAGCACCGCCCCTCCGACAGTGCGGCGCTCCCTCAGTACTGCCCCTCCGACAGAGCGGCGCTCCCTCAGCACCGCCCCTCCGACAGTGCGGCGCTCCCTCAGTACTGCCCCTCCGACAGTGCGGCGCTCCCTCAGCACTGCCCCTCCGACAGTGCAGCGCTCCCTCAGCACTGCACTGGGTGTGTCAGCCTGGATTTATGTGCTGAGGTCCCTGGAGTGGGACTCGAACCCACAACCTTCTGACTCAGAGGCGAGAGAGAGTGCTGCCCACTGAGCCACAGCTGACACTGCGAGTACTGTTTATTGAGCAATGGGGCTGAAGCATCAAATGCCATCATGTGAGACTCGGCCAAGTTTGAAGAGAGGATGCGAGGAGATGGGATAAACCAAGTCATGGTGGTTCGGACTCAGAGACGTCAAGTTCGGATTTTTAGACCCCTGCAGAGTTCGAGGAGGAGGGAGTTAGAGTGGGAGTCGAGAATACTAGGATGGTACCAGGGATGAGGAACTTCAGCGATGGGGTTCTCCTCAGAACAAGAAAGGTAGTGGCAACATTTAACAACAGTGTTCAAAAGTACGAGGGGTTTTGATGGATGTAAATCGGGAGAAAAGGTTTCCAGTGGCAGGACGGTTGGTAACCAGGGGACACAGATGTAAGGTAACACTACAGAAGTTAGATGTGGAGTTAGATGTGGCCCATATGGCTGAAGGGATCAAGGGGTATGGAGAGAAAGCAGGAATGGGGTACTGAAGGAATGATCAGCCATGATCATATTGAATGGCCTACTCCTGCACCTATTTTCTATGTTTCGATGTTTCAAGAAGGGATGTGATTGCACTGGAGAGGGTACAGAGGAGATTTACCAGGATGTTGCCCGGACTGGAGAATTTTTCTTTTAGCTACAAGGAAAGATTGGATAGGCTGGGTCTATTTTCTTTGGAACAGAGGAGGCTGAGGGGAGACCTGATTGAGGTGTATAAAATTATGAGGGATCTGGATCGAGTGGATAGGAAGGGCCTGTTTTCCTTGGCAGAGGGGTCAACAACCAGGGGGCATAGATTTAAGGTAATTGGGGGGAGGTGTAGAGGGGATTTGAGGGGAATATTTCTTCACCCAGAGGGTGGTGGGGGTCTGGAACTCACGGCCCGAAAGGGTGGTAGAGGCAGAAACCCTCACCACATTTAAAAAGTACTTGGATGTGCACCTGAAGTGCTGTAACCTACAGGGCTACGGACCGAGAGCTGGAAAGTGGGATTAGGCTGGATAGCTCTTTGTCAGCCGGCGTGGACACGATGGGCCGAATGGCCTCAGTCCGTGCTGTAACTTTCTATCACTCTACGGCGGCTCACCACCACCTTCTCAAGGGGCAATCAGGGACCGGCAAAAAAATCCCGGCCTTGCCGGCGACGCCCACATCCCGGATCAAATTTATTAAAAAAACAAGAAAAACAAAATTGGCGACGAGTTGCTGCGATCGGGGTCGCGCTGCGCGAGCAGATTCAATAGCCACTCTCAAAAGGGGGTTTGGATAACTACTGGAGGGGGGGGGGGGAAATTTGCAGGGCGAGGGGGACTAATCGGATCGCTCTGTCACAGAGCCGGCACGGGCAGGATGGGCCGAATGGCCTCCTTCTGAGCCGTTGTGATTTTAAGTTCAGAGGGGCACGCAACACAGTAGGACTGCGAGGAGTGGGGGGCGGAAAAGGTTCCCCGGACAAAGAGGATGGGATCATAGACGTTTACAGCACGGAAGGCGGCCATTCGGCCCATCGTGTCCGCGCCGGCCGACACAGAGCTGCCCAGCCTAATCCCACTTTCCAGCTCCCGGTCCGTAGCCCTGTCGGTTACGGCACTTCAAGTGCACATCCAAGTACTTTTTAAAATGTGATGAGGGTTTCTGCCTCTACCACCCTTTCAGGCAGAGAGTTCCGCCCCAGACCCCCACCACCCTCTGGGTGAAAATGTTCTCCTCAAATCCCCTCTAAACCCCCCCCCCCCAATTACTTTAAATCTGTGCCCCCTGGTTGTTGACCCCGCTGCTAAGGGAAATAGGTCCGTCCTATCCACTCTATCCAGGCCCCTCATAATTTTACACACCTCAATCAGGTCTCCTCTGTTCCAAAGAAAACAACCCAGCCGTGGCTCAGTGGGCAGCACTCTCTCTCGCCTCTGAGTCAGAAGGTTGTGGGTTCAAGTCCCACTCCAGGGACTTGAGCCCATAAATCTAGGCTGACATTCCCAGTGCAGTGCTGAGGGAGCGCCGCACTGTCGGAGGGGCAGTGCTGAGGGAGCGCCGCACTGTCGGAGGGGCGGTGCTGAGGGAGCGCCGCACTGTCGGAGGAGCAGTGCTGAGGGAGCGCCGCACTGTCGGAGGGGCGGTGCTGAGGGAGCGCCGCACTGTCGGAGGGGCGGTGCTGAGGGAGCGCCGCACTGTCGGAGGGGCGGTGCTGAGGGAGCGCCGCACTGTCGGAGGGGCGGTGCTGAGGGAGCGCTGTACTGTCGGAGGGGCGGTACTGAGGGAGCGCCGCACTGTCGGAGGGGCGGTGCTGAGGGAGCGCCGCACTGTCGGAGGGGCGGTGCTGAGGGAGCGCCGCACTGTCGGAGGGGCGGTGCTGATGGAGCGCCGCACTGTCGGAGGGGCGGCGCTGAGGGAGCGCTGCACTGTCGGAGGGGCAGCGCTGAGGGAGCGCCGCTCTGTCGGAGGGGCGGTGCTGAGGGAGCGCCGCACTGTCGGAGGTGCCATCTTTCGGATGAGACGTTAAACCGAGGCCCCGTCTGCCCTCTCGGGTGCACGTAAAAGATCCCATGGCACTATTTCAGAGAAGAGCAGGGGGAGTTCTCCCCGGTGTCCTGGGGCCAATATTTATCCCTCAATCAACATAACAAAAAACAGATTATCTGGGTCATTATCACATTGCTGTTAGTGGGAGCTTGCTGTGCGCAAATTGGCTGTCGCATTTCCTACATTACAACAGTGACTACACCCGAAAAGTACTTCATTGGCTGTAAGGTGCTTTGAGACGTCGGGTGGTTGTGAAAGGCGCTATATAAATGCAAGCCTTTCTTTTTAGCCAATCTTCCCTCGTAGCAAAGGAGTAAAAAAAAACCCCAGAGTGTTGCTGCAGCAGTAACCACATCATTAAATCTAGCTCGGGAGTGTTCAAGCAGCGGGGCATTTGGTGACTAGGCAACAGGAAGTGACGGCGACACGTGTTTTAAAAGAAAGGAGAATCACGGCGGCAGTGATGAGCCATTCACCTAGCGGCAGTGCTGGGCGCCCCACACAGAGCCAGTCTCCTGCTCCCCAGCGGCAAATATATTCAGAGGCAAGGCCAGGCTTCTCCGCTACATCACACACAGACACCCCCCCCCCGCTCCCGTCCGCTCGCAGGGGCAGGGTTATTGATCACACGAGCTGCACGGCTCCCGGCCCCCACCCCCCCTCCAACCCCCCCCCCCTATCCCTCACGCTTGCAGTATCAATCTGTCGGCCGGCGCAGTGATTGATGAGTGAGGGGAGTTTGCGAAAACTTAATTAGGGAGCTGGGGCCGAGGCCTGGGGGCTCCCTCGCTCTCCGCAAGGGCTGCATGGCAGCGAGGACTGGCCTTTTTTTCCCCCCCCCCACCGTGTGTTACCCCAGGTCTCGCGCACTTCCAGCACTTACTCATTGGAATTCAGAAGAATGGGAGGTGATCTTATCGAAACGTATAAGGTTATGGGGGGGGGGGGGGGGGAGCGGGGGGCTTGACAAGGTGGATGCAGAGAGGATGTTTCCACTGGTGGGGGGGGAGACTAGAACTAGGGGGCACAATCTTAGAATAAGGGGCCGCCCATTTAAAACTGAGATGAGGAGGAATTTCTTCTCTCGGAGGGTTGTAAATCTGTGGAATTCGCTGCCTCAGAGAGCTGTGGAAGCCGGGACATTGAATACATTTAAGACAGATATAGACAGTTTCTTAACCGATAAGGGGGCGGGCAGGGAAGTGGAGCTGAGTCCATGATCGGATCAGCCATGATCGTATTAAATGGCGGAGCAGGCTCGAGGGGCCGAATGGCCGACTCCTGCTCCTATTTCTTATGTTCTTATGTAAATGCTCGATGGATTCTGCTGCCCCCACCCCGCCCTGTCCTAACTCACACCGAGTCCCGCTCACCCATCGCCGCCCCCCCCTGTGCTCGCTGACCTGCGTCGCCTGGCAACAACCCGATTTTAAAATTCTCATCCTGGTTTTCAAATCTCTCCAGGGCCTCTCCCCCCTCCACTCCCTACCTCCTCCAGCCCCATCGCCCCCCCGAAACCATCACGTTCCTCCAATTCTTCCCTCGAACTAACGCCGCAGAACACATTTGATCATTTAAATCTCACTGCTTTTTACAGGACCTCTTTGTCCACAAATTGCTTCCCCCATTTAAGGGCAAAACTGTCATTTCTATAGCGCCTTTCACGACCAAAGCACTTTACAGCCAATGAAGTAGTTTTGGAGTGTAGTCACTGTTGTAATGTGGGAAAAGCGGCAGCCAATTTGCGCACAGCAAGCTCCCACACACAACAATGTGATAAATGTCCAGATAATTTTTTTTTAAGATGTTGATTGAGGGATAAATATTGGCCCCAGGACACGGGGGAGAACTCCCCTGCTCTTCTTCGGAATACTGCCCTGGGATCTTTTACGTCCACCTGAGAGATCAGACGGGGCCTCGGTTTAACGTCTCATCCAAAAGACGGCACCTCCGACAGTGCGGCACTCCCTCAGCACTGCCCCTCCGACAGTGCGGCGCTCCCTCAGCACCGTCCCTCCGACAGCGCGGCGCTCCCTCAGCACCGCCCCTCCGACAGTGCGGCGCTCCCTCAGCACCGCCCCTCCGACAGTGCGGCGCTCCCTCAGCACTGCCCCTCCGACACTCCCTCTGCACTGCCCCTCCGACATTCCCTCTGCACTGCCCCTCCGACAGTGCGGCGCTCCCTCAGCACTGCCCCTCCGACAGTGCGGCGCTCCCTCAGCACTGCACTGGGAGTGCTGGCCTAGATTTCTGTGCTCAAGTCTCTGGACTGGGACTGGAACCCACAATCTTGTGACTCAGAGGCGAGGGTGCTGCCCACTGAGCCACGGCTGACATCTTATTCTATTTATTCAACATCGTAGCAACAGCGACTGCATTCTGAAAGTATTTCATTGGCTGTGAAGGGCTTTTAGGTCATCTTATGGATGTGATGTGGAACTTTATAAACAAAAGTTCCCTCTTCTTGGTGCGTCAGCTGTGACTCAGTGGGCAGCACCCTCGCCTCTGAGTCACAAGGTTGTGGGTTCCAGTCCCAGTCCAGAGACTTGAGCACAGAAATCTAGGCCAGCACTCCCAGTGCAGTGCTGAGGGAGTGCCGCACTGTCGGAGGGGCAGTGCTGAGGGAGCGCCGCACTGTCGGAGGGGCAGTACTGAGGGAGCGCCGCACTGTCGGAGGGGCAATGCTGAGGGAGCGCCGCACTGTCGGAGGTGCCGTCTTTCGGATGAGACGTTAAACCGAGGCCCCGTCTGCTCTCTCAGGTGGATGTAAAAGATCCCACGGCACTATTTCGAAGAAAAGCAGGGGTTATCCCCGGTATCCTGGGGCCAATATTTATCCCTCAATCAACATCACTAAAAACAGATCGTCACATTGCTGTGTGTGTGGGAGCTTGCTGTGCACAAATTGGCTGCCGCGTTTCCTACATTACAACAGTGACTACACTCCAAAAGTGCTTCATTGGCTGAAAAGTGTCGTTGAGACGACCGGTGTCCGTGAAAGGCGCTATAGAAATGCAAGTCTTTCTCACTGCTGTCGAATTTGGGGAGGGGGGGAGCAATTCCGTGGGTGAGCTTCAATGACCCCCGCCCCCCCGCAGTGAGGCCTACTCCTCCTGAGGCCTCACCCCCGACAGATTACCAGGCAGAGTGTCTCAGGGGCTGACGAAAGACGGAACAGAAAGCCGACATCTGGGTCTCCGCAAAGAAGAAAAAAAAGCACTAAATAAATCAATGGATGTGCTTAGCTCAGCCGATCGATCGGGAGAGAAGGCTCTCCGAGCAGGGCCTGTGTCGCCATGGCGACATGGCCCAGACAGTCATTTTACCCCACTCGCAGAGAGCAGGGAGACCCGTGACACAAGGTGACATTCGCCACAGCCGGAATATATGATGTGTGGCTCGCTCCATCAAAAATAAATAAAAGCTTTAATTTTAAGAAGCTTTTTTTTTTAAAATTGAAGTTTAAAGCGCCATTTTGACACATTGCGGACTGCGGTTGAAGGCGGCCTGTGAGTTCACGGTATTCCAGGCGATTGTGAGCTGTTCAAGGGAACGATTCCCCCCTCCCCCGCGCACACCAAGGGGACACCGCCCCTTTAAGGGCACTGTTCTATGTTTAGGAACATCTAATGCCCCACGTCCTAAGTGATGGTGGGGGTGGGGGTGGGGGCGGGGGAGAGAAAGGGGGGGGCGGGGGAGAGAAAGGGGGGGGGGGCGGGGGAGAGGAAGGGGGGGGCGGGGGAGAGAAAGGGGGGGGGCGGGGGAGAGAAGGGGGGCGGGGGAGAGAAAGGGGGGGGGGCGGGGGAGAGAAAGGGGGGGCGGGGGAGAGAAAGGGGGGGCGGGGGAGAGAAAGGGGGGGGCGGGGGAGAGAAAGGGGGGGGCGGGGGAGAGAAAGGGGGGGGGCGGGGGAGAGAAAGGGGGGGGCGGGGAAGAGAAAGGGGGGGCGGGGGAGAGAAAGGGGGGGGCGAGGGAGAGAAAGGGGGGGGCGGGGGAGACAAGGGGGGGGCGGGGGAGACAAAGGGGGGGGCGGGGGAGACAAAGGGGGGGGGCGAGGGAGACAAAGGGGGGGCGGGGGAGACAAAGGGGGGGGGCGGGGGAGACAAAGGGGGGGGCGGGGGAGACAAAGGGGGGGGCGGGGGAGACAAAGGGGGGGGCGGGGGAGACAAAGGGGGGGGCGGGGAGACAAGGGGGGGCGGGGAGACAAGGGGGGGGCGGGGAGACAAGGGGGGGGCGGGGGAGACAAAGGGGGGGGCGGGGGAGACAAAGGGGGGGCGGGGGAGACAAAGGGGGGGGCGGGGGAGAGAAAGGGGGGGCGGGGGAGAGAAAGGGGGGGGCGGGGGAGAGAAAGGGGGGGGCGGGGGAGAGAAAGGGGGGGCGGGGGAGAGAAAGGGGGGGCGGGGGAGAGAAAGGGGGGGGCGGGGGAGAGGGGGGGGGCGGGGGAGAGAAAGGGGGGGGGGGGGGGAGGGGGGGGGGGCGGGGGAGAGAAAGGGGGGGGGCGGGGGAGAGAAAGGGGGGGGGCGGGGGAGAGAAAGGGGGGGGGCGGGGGAGAGAAAGGGGGGGGGCGGGGGAGAGAAAGGGGGGGGGGCGGGGAGAGAAAGGGGGGGGGCGGGGGAGAGAAAGGGGGGGGCGGGGGAGAGAAAGGGGGGGGCGGGGGGAGAGAAAGGGGGGGGGCGGGGGAGAGAAAGGGGGGGGGCGGGGGAGAGAAGGGGGGGGGGCGGGGGTGACCTCCCTCAAAGTCACTCGAAACCCAAAGGCAAGCTTGGAAAGCAAGCGGCTCTGCTTTCCTGGTCGGAAGCAAAACGGGGAACAGCGAACACGGAAGCTGGAACCGAGCCAAGTGCTAGCAAGAACTTAATGATTCAGAACAGCCGTGTGGTGCAGTGTTGCGCTGAAGTCGCTCCCGCCCCACCTCTCTCTCTCTCTCTCTCTCTCTCTCTCTCTCTGTAACCTCCTCCGGCCCTGCTACAAACCCTCAGACCTCTGCGCCCTCCTCCAACGCCACCCTCTCGCGCACCCTCCCCTCCCCGATTTCCGTCGCTCCACCATCGGTGGCCGTGCCCTTCAGCTGTTTGGGCCCCCAAGCTCTGGAACTCCCTCCCGAAACCTCTCCGCTTCTCTCTCCTCCTTTAAGACGCTCCTTAAAAACCCAAGCAAGCTTTTTGGTCACATGTCCCCAAAATCTCCGTGTGTGTTCTGTGTGTGTTTGGGGGGGGGAGGAGGCTCGGTGTCAAATTTAGTTTGATAATTGCTCCAGTGTGACACGCCTTGGGACTGTCAACGCTACGTTAAAGGCGCTTAGCTAAATGCTGCTGTTTACATCTCCTCCACCTCCCCGTCAAAAGCCAGCGGCGAGATCGGTTAGCGGGAGTACGTCCCCCTTTACTGTCACCAACGACTTTTTGACCAGCTGCAGTGGTTTTCAAAATAACTGAAAGCAAAGCAAGTGGAAAATCAGTTCGCTAAAAGCAAAACGTCGCTCTTTACACGCGCCTCACTGAACGAGGAGCTTTTGAAGTTATTACCAGTGGGTGCGGGGGGGGGGGGGATTATTCAGCCAGTTCACAAAGTGCCAGAGCGCAAAACCAGCACATGGCGTCTGTTCAGATCCCGGCTGAGGCCTGGTGTCAGCAACCTGCCCCTTAGAGGCCTAGCTCGTTGGCCCGGCAACGCAAAGCCTGCCCTTCCCACCGGTCTCTCGGGCGAGACGTTAATCCTCCGTCTGCCCTCTCAGGTGGAGGATGTAAAATCCCACGGACACAAAGAAGAGCGGGGGAGGGAGGAGTGGGTGTGGGTGGCGGGGGGGGGGGGGGGGAAGATTATTTGTGTCAAATGGTCACATTTTTGTTTTGTCTTATAACGACGCTTGTGAAAAGCACTTTGGGACAGTTTTACCACGTTAAAGGCGCTATATAAATATAAGTTGTTGTAACCAGTGGACACAGCTTTAAGGTAATTGGCGAAAGAACCGGGGGCAGGGGGGGGCAGGGGGGGTTAGGGGGAGATGAGGAAGAGATTTGTTTTTAATTTGTGATCTGGAACGCGCTGCCTGAAAGAGCGGTGGAAGCAGATTCAACAGTGACTTTCATCCGGGAATTGCATAAATACTGGGAAGGGAAAAATTGACAGGGCTACAGGGAAAGGGCAGGGGGAGAGTGGGATTGATTAGTGAGCTCTTTCTGAGACGGCCTTTTAAAACAACGGCACTCCTTTTAAAGCCCCTGGAGGGTGCGTTAGATCAGTAACTGGTCCAGAGTGGTTTGTTCGACGGGAATGTTGGCTATTGCACAATAAGTGGAGGAATGAGAGGGGGGAGGGTAGGATCAGGAGACATGAATGCTTGTGCAACAGTTGCCGAGTGCTGGGAAGAAAAGGTTAAACAGTTAAGGGCAGGATAAGGGGAGCGATAAGCTGAACAATAAGGAGCGAACAGACACGCCACCCGCTTTCTCCGAATGTGCCGGGGCCCAACACACTGATAGCGACCCGATTATAATTGTCGCAGTGTCAGCCGTGGTTCAGTGGGCAGCACTCTCTCTCTCGCCTCCGAGTCAGAAGGTCGTGGGTTCAAGTCCCACTTCAGAGACTTGAGCACAAAAATCTAGGCCGGCACTCCCAGTGCAGTGCTGAGGGAGCGCCGCACTGTCGGAGGGGCAGTGCTGAGGGAGCGCCGCACTGTCGGAGGGGCAGTGCTGAGGGAGCGCCGCACTGTCGGAAGGGCAGCGCTGAGGGAGAGCCGCACTGTCGGAGGGGCAGTGCTGAGGGAGCGCCGCACTGTCGGAGGGGCAGCGCTGAGGGAGCGCCGCACTGTCGGAGGGGCAGTGCTGAGGGAGCGCCGCACTGTCGGAGGGGCAGCGCTGAGGGAGCGCCGCACTGTGGGAGGGGCGGCGCTGAGGGAGCGCCGCACTGTCGGAGGGGCGGCGCTGAGGGAGCGCTGCACTGTCGGAGGGCCGCACTGTCGGAGGTGCTGTCTTTCGGTTGAGACATTAAACCGAGGCCCCGTCTGCTCTCTCAGGTGGACATAAAAGATCACATGGCCACTATTTCAAAGAAGAGCAGGGGAGTTCTCCTGGGGCCAATATTTATCCCTCAACCAACATAACAAAAACAGATGATCTGGTCATTATCACATTGCTGTTTGTGGGAGCTTGCTGTGCGCAAATTGGCTGCCACGTTTCCCACATTACAACAGTAACTACACTCCAAAAGAGCTTCATGGGCTGTAAAGCGCTTTGGGGCGTCTGGTGGTCATGAAAAGCGCTATATAAATGCGAGCCTTTCTTGCTTTCCTTTCGGGAAGGAAACCTGCCGTCCTTACCCGGTCTGGGCCGATGTGTGACTCCAGACCCACACCAGCGTGGTTGAGTCTTATCTGTCCTCTGGAGCCAAGTGAGCGACTGAGTTGTATCAAACACCACACGGGGCTGCAGCGGTTCACCACCACCTTCGAGGGCAGCTAGGGACGGGCGATAAATGTCGCCGGCCTTTGCCATCGACGCCCACGTCCCAGGTACGACCCCCAACAATGCTGGGAGCGTGGCTGTGGCCTGGAGTGGGTATCGCCACCCAACCCGGCCCCGTGCTCGCCTGGCGCGTTCGCATACCAACCTCCGCCGACTACGGAGCAGGACTGACAACCAACGATCCCCCCCACAGCCCGTGCCGACGTCCATCCGACCCGGACAGCCCCAGGTCCGGTTTTTCCAGGATGAAAAGTCTCGATTCCGCACGGATCTCATGGTAGGGCCGCGGCAGCCCATTAAAGGGGCCACGCGATTAACTTTAAAATTAGCGGGGTAAACTTTGCTGGGAACCTCCCTGTGAGAAATCGTGAATTGAGAGAAATAACTCGAGACCAAAAAGTCTCCTCAGACTGGCGTTGGAATTGAAGATTCATTCTGTGGGACAATAGCTAAAGCGACTGGAACAGCGTGAGCATAAATAACTGATAACGGGCAGCTCCAAACATCTGTAGGCCTGTCTGACTCCAACCTCGGGAGGATAAACGTGAAGAGGAGGGTTTCACCCAAGAGTTGAGACAAAGAACTCAACATATCATCGGTTAAATGGTCCTGTCCATATCCTACACCAGACCCATTCCTAAAAAAATAAAAGACCCAGAGAGCGTTCCAGGACAGACGGTGAAGATAAGAACTGTTCGTGCCACCAATCGGGACTAGTACCAGCTACTTGTCATGGTCGTAGGTCTATCCTGCTTGTGTGTGGTGTTTGACTATATTTGAACTACCGCTCCTTCAATAAAACGCCTTACTCCCTTTTAATGGATGAACCATGTGAGTATGCTCACAGGTTTGTAGAGCTGTTGAGTTGGGAGTGGCTTAGCCAGTCACCGTGATGTTCACAAGACTCAATAAAACCCCAGCCAGTTGGGTTCGGGGGATCCACGATGGGGCAGGTGGTTGTGAGCCCGGTGGATGAACCGGTAATGTGTCGTGTGATCGTTAAACCTTTTGCTAACAAACCAACTAGTTATTAATAGCAATGTGCTACGATGAATTCTTAAGCAAAGACCTCACGAAGAAAATACATTACACCCCTTTGGGTATGTGTGCGCGAGACCTGTGATCCGAATCTTACACTCTGGCTGTTTCCCATAGCGATCGGGGGTGAAAGTGGGTGAAGATCAGCCGTGATCTTATTGCATGGCGGAGCAGGCTCGAGGGGGCTGAACTTCGGCATAACGTTAGCTAATTGCTGACGTGAGCATCTGACTCAGGGTACAGAGCTCCGATCTTCCGGGCCTTGTCGGTCACCACATGAAACCAAAGCCATGAAAACAGTCACACCAAGGGAGTATTCCATGCTGAACAGGGAGCCGTAGACTTGCAAAATAACCTGTTTAGCAAAGATAATCAGTGGATGATCTTTCTTAACCTCATTGCTACAGCTTCCCCTCCACTTGGGGAACTAGTTTGCCAACCAGTATTGTCTGCCACCACCCAAGCGTCGACAAACCCCGCTCGATCGGAAGGACAGGAAAGAGAAAAGGAAGGAAGCAAACCGAGAAATAAAAGCAAGAAAGCCAATTTCATTTTTTCATCGTTCCTGGGATGTGGGCGTCGCTGGCAAGGCCGGCATTTATTGCCCATTCCCTGATCGCCCTGCGAGAGGGTGGTGGTGAGCTGCAGCCTTGAACCGCTGCAGTCCCATGTGGTGAAGGTGCTCCCACAGCGCTGACTGTGCCGTTGTGGTTTGGTACGACGGGGTGTCTCGCGAGGCCCATTCCAGAGGGGCAGTTGAGAGTCAAGCACGTTGTAGTCATCGGTCGCTTGAGGAAGAGAGTGTTCGAAGACCAGGCCCACAAATCTGGCACCAAGCTTATGGTCCACAGGGCTGTAGTGATATCCGCCCTCCTATGTGGCTCAGAGACGTGGACGGCATGTTGTGTATCTGTAAAGCATGCACTCCCATGTTCCGCCACCAGGGAGCGCATCCCCTGAAGTCCAAAGGGATCCCAGCATCCCTTGGGAGCACTGTATATAAGCCGGACCCCTAAGGCCTGTTCCTCACTCTGGAGTGTCTTATTAAAGACTGAGGTCACTGTTACTTTAACCTCCCTGTGTGCAGTCGCATCTGTGTTAGGAACACAACTGGCGACGAGTACATAAATCCAACACAAAGATGCAGCAAACTGTGGGCATCCTGGAGAAGTTCTCGGAGGGTGAGGACTGGGAAGCCTATGTCAAACGGCTAGACCAGTACTTTGCCGCCAACGAGCTGCACGGAGAAGGAAGTGCTGCAAAAAGGAGAGCGGTCCTCCTCACATTCTGCGGGGCACCGACCTACAGCCTCATGAAGAATCTTCTAGCTCTGGTGAAACCCACTGATAAGTCGTATGAGGAGCTGTGTACACCGGTTCGGGAGCATCTTAACCCAAGGGAGAGCGTGCTGATGGCGAGGTATTGGTTCTACACGTGCCAGCGATCTGAAGGTCAGGAAGTGGTGAGCTACGTCGCCGAGCTAAGGCAACTTGCAGGACAACGTGAGTTTGATGGCTACCTGGAGCAAATGCTCAGAGACTTTTTTGTACTGGGCATTGGCCACAAGACCATCCTACGAAAACTTTTGATTGTAGAGACACCGACCCTCAGTAAGGCCATTGCGATAGCACAGGCGTTTATGTCCACCAATGATAATACCAAACAAATCTCTCAGCACACACGTGCTAGCAAAGTTCATAAATTAACTAGAATTGTGAGCAGAAATGTATAGGGCAGAACCCACGAGTCTGCAACTGCCAGCAGGCCTCAGGTGACCCAAATGACTCAGAGTCCGCAACAAAGAATGAATGCAAGGCAATTCACACCTTGTTGGTGTTGTGGCAGCTTCCATTCAGCCTATTCATGCCGCTTCAAAGGGTATGTTTGCAAGAGCTGTAGAACAATGGGGCACCTCCAATGAGATTGCAGACGAGCTGCAAGCTCTGCAAAACCTGCTAACCACCACGTGGCAGAGGAAGATCGGTCCATGGTGGATCAAAGCAATTTCGAGCCTCAGAGAGAGGAGGTAGATGCTGAAGTACACGGGGTGCACACATTTTCGACGAAATGTCCACCTATAATGCTAAACGTAAAATTGAATGGCTTACCCGGAGCTATGGAACTGGACACTGGCGCTAGCCAATCCATCATGAGTAAAAAGATGTTTGCGAGACTGTGGTGCAACAAGACACTCAGACCAGCCCTGAGCCCCATTCACACGAAACTGAGAACGTACACCAAAGAGCTCATCACTGTCCTGGGCAGCACCATGGTCAAGGTCACCTACGAGGGCACAGTGCATGAACTGCCACTCTGGATTGTCCCAGGCGATGGCCCCACACTGCTTGGAAGGAGCTGGCTGGGCAAAATCCGCTGGAACTGGGATGACATCCGAGCGCTATCACATGTCGATGAGACCTCATGTACCCAGGTTCTTAACAAATTTCCTTCCTTTTTTGAGCCAGGCAATGGAAACTTTTCCGGGGCGAAGGTGCGGATCTACTTGGTCCCAGAGGCACGACCCATTCACCACAAGGTGCGAGCGGTACCTCACATGATGAGGGAGAGAGTGGAAATCGAGCTGGACAGGCTGCAACGCGAGGGCATCATCTCTCCAGTGGAATTCAGCGAGTGGGCCAGCCCGATTGTTCCAGTACTCAAAAGTGATGGCACGGTCAGGATTTGCGGCGATTATAAAGTAACTATTAATCGTTTCTCGCTACAGGACCAATACCCGCTACCTAAGGCAGACGACCTATTTGCGACGCTGGCAGGAGGCAAGACGTTCACCAAGCTCGACCTGACTTCGGCCTACATGACGCAGGAGCTGGAGGAGTCTTCGAAGGTCCTCACCTGCATCAACACACACAAGGGACTGTTCATCTACAACAGATGCCAGTTTGGAATTCGGTCGGCTGCAGCGATCTTCCAGAGAAACATGGAGAGCCTACTCAAGTCGGTACTACGCACGGTGGTTTTTCAGGACGACATATTGGTCACGGGTCGGGACACCGCCGAGCACCTACAAAACCTGGAGGAGGTCCTCCAGCGACTGGATCGCATCGGGCTGCGGCTGAAGAGGTCGAAATGGGTCTTCATGGCAACAGAAGTGGAGTTTTCCGGGAGAAAGTTCGCGGCGGACAGCATTCGGCCCACAGACGCCAAGACAGAGGCTATCAGGAACACGTCACGGAGCTGCGGTCGTTCCTGGGACTCCTCAACTATTTTGGTAACTTCCTAGTGTGGTTAAGCATCCTGTTAGAGCCCCTACATGTGTTATTGTGTAAAGGTGAGAACTGGGTATGGGGAAAAATACAAGTAATTGCTTTTGAGAAAGCCAGAAACACTTTATGCTCCAACAAGCTGCTTGTATTGTATAACCCGTGTAAAAGACTTGTGCTAGCATGTGATGTGTCGTCGTACAGAGTCGGGTGTGTATTACAACAAGCTAACGTTGTGGGGAAGTTGCAACCTGTCGCCTATGCTTCCAGGAGTTTGTCTAAGGCCAAGAGAGCTTACAGCATGATTGAGAAAGAGGCATTAGCGTGTGTGTTCGGGGTAAAGAAAATGCATCAGTCCCTGTTTGGCCTCAAATTTGAGCTGGAAACCGATCACAAGCCCCTCATATCCCCGTTCGCTGAAAACAAGGGGATAAATACTAATGCCTCAGCCCGCATACAAAGATGGGCACTCGCGCTATCAGCGTATAACTATACCATCCGCCACAGGCCAGGCACCGAGAACTGTGCGGATGCTCTCAGTCGGCTATCATTGCCCACCACGGGGGTGGAAATGGCGCAGCCTGCAAACTTGTTGATGGTGGCGCAGCCCGCAGACTTGTTGATTGTCATGGAAGCGTTTGAAAATGATAAATCACCTGTCACGGCCCGCCAGATTAGGACTTGGACCAGTCAAGATCCTCTGCTGTCCCTAGTAAAAAACTGTGTACTGCATGGGAGCTAGGCCAGCATCCCCGTTGAAATGCAAGAGCCAATCAAGCCGTCCCAGCGGCAAAAGGACGAGCTGTCCATTCAGGCAGACTGCCTGTTGTGGGGTAACCGTGTAGTGCTACCCAAAAAGGGCAGGGAGACGTTCATCTCGGATCTCCACAGCACACACCCGGGTATAGAGATGATGAAAGCGATAGCCAGATCCCATGTGTGGTGGCCCGGTATCGACTCTGACTTAGAGTCCTGTGTACAGCAATGCAGCGTATGTGCTCAGTTGAGCAAAACGCCCAGAGAGGCACCACTAAGTTTGTGGTCCTGGCCCTCCAGACCATGGTCGAGGATCCATGTCGACTATGTGGGCCCGTTTCTCGGTAAAATGTTCCTGGTGGTGCTGGATGCTTTTTCAAAATGGATTGAATGTGAAATAATGTCGGGAAGCACCGTCACTGCCACCATTGAAAGCCTGAGGGCCATGTTTGCCACTCACGACCTGCCTGACATACTGGTCAGTGACAACAGGCCATGTTTCACCAGTGCTGAATTTAAAGAATTCATGACCCGCAATGGGATCAAACATGTCACCTCGGCCCTGTTTAAACCAGCCTCCAATGGGCAAGCAGGGCGGGCAGTACAAACCATCAAACAGAGCCTTAAACGAGTCACAGAAGGCTCACTCCAAACCCCCTGTCCCGAGTACTGCTCAGCTACCGCACGAGACCCCACTCGCTCACAGGGGTGCCCCCGGCTGAGCTACTCATGAAAAGGACACTTAAAACCAGATTCTCATTGGTTCACCCCAACCTGCATGATCAGGTAGAGAGCAGGCGGCAGCAACAAAATGTAAACGATGGTCGTGTCACGGGAAATTGATTTGAATGACCCTGTGTATGTGCTAAACTATGGACATGGTCCCAAGTGGATCGCGGGCACGGTGATAGCTAAAGAAGGGAGTAGGGTGTTTGTAGTCAAACTAGACAATGGACAAATTTGCAGAAAGCACCTGAACCAAACGAGGCTGCGATTCACAGACTGCCCTGAACAACCTACAGCAGACACCACCTTTTTCGATCCCACAACACCCAAAGGATCAACGACACCACCCCGGACCAGGAAATGTAACCCATCACTCCCAACAGCCCAGCAAGGCCAGGCTCACCCAGCAGCCCTGCAGGGCCAACAACACGCCAGCCCAGCGAGGCGGTCTACCAGGGAAAGAAAGGCTCCCGACCGCCTCATCTTGTAAATAGTTTTCACTTTGACTTTTGGGGGGGAAGTGATGTTGTGTATCTGTAAAGCGTGCACTCCCATGTTCCAGGGAGCTCATCCCCTGAAGTCCCATGGGATCCCAGCAGCCCTTGGGAGCACTGTATATAAGCCGGCCCCCTAAGGCCTGTTCCTCACTCTGGAGTGTCTTATTAAAGACTGAGGTCACTGTTACTTTAACCTCCCTGTGTGCAGCCTCATCTGTGTTAGGAACACAACAGACCATATACACCAGACACCGCAAATCACTGCAGAAATACCACCAACGATGTCTCTGCAAGATCCTGCAATTCCCCTGGGAGGACAGACACACCAACGTCAGTGTTCTCGGCCAGGCCCAACATCCCCAGCATTGAAGCACTGACCACACTCGAGCAGCTCCGCTGGGCAGGGCCACATTGTCCGCATGCCAAAGCGAGCGCCCTATTCGGAACACCTACGCGGCAAGCGAGCTCCAGGTGGGCAGAGGAAACGTTACAGGGACCACCCTCAAAGCCTCCCTGATAAAGTGCAACACCCCCACCGACACCTGGGAGCCCCTGGTCAAAGACCAGTCTGCCCTAAGTGGAGGAAGTGCATCCGGGAGGGCGCTGAGCACCTCGAGTCTCGTCGCCGAGAGCATGCAGAAAGCAAGCGCAGGCAGCGGAAGGAGCGTGCGGCAAACCAGTCCCACCCTCCCCTTCCCTCAACCACTGTCTGTCCCACCTGTGACAGGGACTGTGGCTCTTGTATCGGACTGTTCAGCCATCAAAGAGCTCACTTTGGGAGTGGAAGCAAGTCTTCCTCGATTCCGAGGGACTGCCTATGAATGATGAATGTGAGAAATGCAGCAGCCAATTTGCGCACAGCAAGCTCCCACAAACAGCAATGCGATAATGACCCAGATCATCTGGTTTTCGTGATGTTAATTGAGGGAGAATTATTGGTAAACATCAGTATTTCCTTGGAGGAAATTCCCTTGAGAAAATCAATCTACCACACTTCCCCCTTCACCTTTCCGTACACGACTGCTTGTTTGCCTCCAGCAAAAAATGGAAGAGTTCAATGGAATTATTTCACGATTGCAATCGGGAAACAGGCCACTCGGCCCAAACAATCCGTGCTGGCTCTCATCCCACACTTCCAGTTGCCCGCTGTGATCCCATATCCCATCAGTCCCCTTTCCAAAGGTGCGTCAGCTATAGCTCAGTGGGCAGCACTCTCTCTCATCTCCGAGTCAGAAGGTTGTGGGTTCGAGTCCCACTCCAGGGAGCTAAGCACAAAAATCTAGGCCGACACACCCAGTGCAGTGCTGAGGGAGCGCCGCACTGTCGGAGGGGCAGTGCTGAGGGAGCGCCGCACTGTCGGAGGGGCAGTGCTGAGGGAGCCCCGCACTGTCGGAGGGGCAGTGCTGAGGGAGCGCCGCACTGTCGGAGGGGCAGTGCTGAGGGAGCGCCGCACTGTCGGAAGGGCAGTGCTGAGGGAGCGCCGCACTGTCGGAGGGGCAGTGCTGAGGGAGCGCCGCACTGTCGGAGGGGCAGTGCTGAGGGAGCGCCGCACTGTCGGAGGGGCAGTGCTGAGGGAGCGCCGCACTGTCGGAGGGGCAGTGCTGAG